>NW_007233089.1:153031-248956 GCF_000164805.1 Carlito syrichta
ACTCACCTCAGCCTCCCAAAGGCGCGGGATTACAGGCTGAGCCACTGAGCCCGGCCACAATATTTTTTGTTGCTGTTATCTCATTTATCAACTCCTTCCTATTTTCATGTTTTTTCTCCTCAATTTTTTTTATTCTCTCATTAATCTCTTGATGTCTGGGTTTGTAGTATGTGACTAGTCATTCTGGGGGCTCTTCATTGTTTGTATTCCAAAGTCTCTTTTCTCAATATCTGATCTCCCAGGGGTCTGTGTGAGACCTGTATTCTTCTTTTGATTTTTCTTCATTTGTGTAGATTTGCCTTTCCACTTTTTCCTTTTTATTATTTTCTCCCTCTGTCTTCTTTAAATCTGTTGTTCAGGGGTGGTGGGGTTGTTTTTTGCTTCTGTTTGGTCAGTCACCTTTTCTTCTTTATGTGAATCTTCTGGCTTTTTTCGATTGTGAGGCCGGAGTTAGGTTGAGGGTTATATCTTTTGCAGCTTTGAGATTTATTTGAGGGGAGAGCTGTGATTCAAAATGTGTCTGCTCCCAGTATCCACTGACAGGTGTACGGATGCGCTGGATCCTGCTTCCTGCTGCTTTGTAATCTGTTCATGAAGTGGGGGTGTTGGTTTGCTCCCAGGAAGTAAAATGATGCAAGAAAAGGGAAAGAAATGGAACAGGGAGGGGGGAAGCGGAAGCTGGAGACAGGAGAGTAAAAGGGAGAACAGACAGAAGTACCCACTAATAACTGAAAATAGACCTGAAGACAGGTAAGAGTAAGGGAAAACAAAAATAAAAACAATCAAACAAACAAAAAACAGTGACAACAACAAGCAAGCCAGGATGTATAATCATATAGATACACAAGCTGACCAACCTCCTTAAGATGTATTGTTCCCTTACACAACTGTGAGGTCTTAGCTCTCAAGTTGGAGGTTAGGCAGAGCTGGGTGGGTGAGTCACTGCAGGTCTTTGCCTGGTCACAGGGCTCCAGCTGTTCTCTCGTCCCGCTGTAGTCAGGGGCGAGTTGGGGGAGGTGGAGTGCGAGACTGCTGGGCATTGTGGTTAGGGTGGCTAGGGGGCGGGGCGGTGTGGCCACCAAGGGAGCCCAGAGCTCCACAGGGAAGGAGCCTTGGACCTCCCTGGGTGGTGGAGGCTTGGGGCCTGGTGGGGCACTTCAGTCAGGGGGATGTTCGTGGCTCTGAGGGGCGGGCACGAAGGGACTCTGAGGGCAGCGGCAGCTCAAGGTGGGGTTGGGTACTTCAGCCAGGGCGGATACCTGGAGCTCTGAAGCGCCTGGATAGGGGCCTGGAGTTCCGAGGTGACTGGGCGCGGACGCTGGGGGTCTCCGAGGGGGTGGCGGCTCGAGGTGGGGCTGGGGCTTCAGTCCAGGTGGGTGCCCAGAGGTCCGAGGCACGGGCACCAGGGGCCTCCACGGGGGTGGCGGCTCAAGGCGGGGGCGCAGAGCTTTGAGGTGCCGGCGGTGGGGGCCTGTGTGGGCAGCGGCGGCTTTGGGCCTAGTGGGGCACCCCAGGAAGGGATGGAGCCCTCAGTTCCTAGGGGCGGGCGCTCTGGCCACCCTAGGCAAAGGTGGCTTGAGATGGGGCCGGGCGCCTCAGCCAGACCGGGGAGCTGGAGCTCTGAAGTGTGGGCAGCGGCAGCAGCTTTGGGCCATGCGCAGGGCACTTCAGCCAGAAATGGAGCTGGTATCTCTGACGGGCGGGCGCCTAGAGCCTCCCTGGGCAACAGTGGCTTGAGATGGGGCTGGCTGCCTCACCCAGGTGGGGACCCAGAACTCCGAGGGGCGAGCACCGGCCACGGCTTTGGGCCGCGCTGGTGCGCTTCAGCCAAAAGACGGAGCCTGTAGTTTCGAGGGGCGGGCATGGAGGACCTTCACGGGCTGCCACGGCCTGAGACTGGGCTGGACGCCCAGCCAGGGAGGGAGCTAGCAGCAGCTGGGTGCCGGGCAGAGCAGTGTAGCCAGCAAGGGAACCCAGATCTCCACAAGGCAGTATCCGAGGGCCTCCACAGGTGGCGGTGGGCGGCTTGGGGCTGGGTGAGACGGTGTAGCTGGGGAGGTAGCTGGGAGCTCCACGCGGTGGGCCGGGCCGCCTGGGATGGAGCAGCAGCGCCAGAGGGGCCGCGATAGTGGGCCGTGCATGGGACCGAGGGTCTCCAGGCCTCGGATGGGTGTGACTGGCGGTGGGCGAGGGGTCGGGGGAGGAAAGCAAGAGTCTTTATGGGAACTCACTTTCGGAGAATCTCACGGTCCCACCTATGCCATCGCCATCTTACTGGAACTCCCCCGAAAATGTTGATCTTTTGTGGTAGCGTATAACCTGATAGATTCTGATCCTGTGTTGTGTTCGAATTTCTTTGGATGGTAGTTGACATCTAATTTCAGCTCTCTAGACCTTTGGTATGTGGGTTTCTGTTGTACATGAATAGTATGGGTGTTACTTTGAGACTTGTGCCAACGATTCACATTTCACTTCAGGTTTCTAAACCTTTGTTACGTTGGTTTGGGTCGGTTTGATATATGTAAAGTTCAGATTAGATCAAGATGCAGACAAGTTCACATACAGAATTAAAAAATATTCTCTTCTCTGTCCCTTTTACTTCTGTGCTTCCCTGTGTACACTATAGCCTTCATGGATCCATTTACTAGTTTCTTGGCCAGAAATACGAAGTTTCAGCCAGATGCAGTGGCTCATGCCTGTAATCCCAGCACTTTGGGAGGCCGAGGTGGGAGGATTGCTTGAGGTCAGGAGTTTGAGACCAGCTTGGGCAACATAGCAAGACCTCATCTCTACCAAAAGAAAAAAAAAAATTAGTCAGGCATGGTGACATGCTGGCATGTACCTGTATTCCTAGCTGTTTAGGAGGCTGAAATAGGGGGATCCCTTAGCCCAGGAGTTCCAGGCTACAGTGAACTTTGATTGCACCACTGTACTCCAGCCTTGTTCTTAAAACTAAACCAAACCTTGTCTTAAAAAAATATATATTATACACACACACACACACACACACACACATCACATGCTGGGGGTGCCAAAAATATATACACATTTTAAGAGCTGTTATCTATGTATTAGTTTTAATTCTCATAATCAGAAGTATCTTGACGCTGAGGTAACCACTTTGAGCACTTCCTGTAATTGCAGAAGTCATACGTGAGTTGTATTCATCTTTTGTTAGTGGTATATATTGAGTGTTACAATTTTAATGCAGTTTTTTCATTTCTTAAAATACATATACTTCTTTTGGCATTGTGTGTGTGTGTGTATGTGTGGGGGAAGTCCCAGAAAAAGCAATTATCTTTTGGAGGGAGGGCTCCTTGTACTACAGACTTCCCCTGCTAGGTAAGTGTTTTAGGAACCCATCAGCATCAGTGTACCAGCTAGTGTTGTGTGAAAGACTGGGTTTGGTTTCAGTGAATTTGTTTTTGGAGATTCTTTCACTGAATTTGTCCATTGCTTGGTGGGTGATTTACGAGTGCACCTACCCACACTGTGCTGAGGATTCAGCAGTTTTTGACAAAAAATGGTGTGACCCCCATGCCCTACCCTCCCTATTCACATGATCTTGCCCTGAGTGGCTTTTTTTTTGTTTCCCCAGATGAAAAATTTCTCAAAGGGAAATATTTTGCCAATGTGGAAGAGGTGAAACAAAAATGAACTATCACAGAAACAAATAACGGAATACTGCATGTTCTCATTGAAAAGTGGGCCCTGAACGCTAGTTACATTAGCACAAGGGCAGGATTGGCAGTCGCTGGGCCAATTGGCAGGGCTGGGAGGGAGGGAGGAGGAAGGAGAAAGGTGGAGGGCTCGTGACAACACAAAGGGTACCTGGTCCACTATCGGGAGAGTGAGGGCTAGTTAGAAGCCCAAACTTAACCTGCATGCAGCCTGCTTATGTAGTAAACCCTCACTTATATCCCACAGTTCTGTAATAAATAATTAAGAAAAAAAATGGCAGAAGCACTAAAAGGCATCAGAATTGATTAATTCAAAAACTTTTGAGCAGTGGAAAAAGCATCTTGATAGGTATATTGCATCAAACAGAGAGTACTTTGAAGGTGCCTGAAGTTTAAACATGTAAGAATAAATACACAATTTTTCATAAATAAATTCTGGGTTTTTGGGGTCCCCCTGAGAGGGTGCCAAGAAAATGTATACACATTTTAAGAAAACAGAATTGTATTAAAATCATAATACTCAATATATACTGATAACAAAAGATGAATAGAAATCCTGTTTGCTTTCTGCAATTACAAGAGGTGCTCAAAGTGGTTACTTCAGCATCCTGACTCTTCTGATTGTGGCGAACTAAAAGTAATACATAGATAGCATCTCTTACTATGTGTATACATTTTTGGGGGGTACCCTTGGCATGTGTGTGTGGGGGAGAGAGATTGATGAGATTCTTGGAGGGTTTTAGCTGCCTGTACAACTGTGCTGCATGTGCCTCTGCTGCTCCACGAATGAGGCATGGCTTATCTGGGTCCTTTGCTTAACGTCTCAGTATGGCAGGATGTTGACTAGGGTCTGTGGTATCATCTGAAGCATGACTAATGGAAGATCCACTTTCCTTGGAAGAATTTAGCTCTTTGTAGCTCTGAGATGGAAACTTTAGTTTCTTGTTGGCTGCCAGATAGGGGCTGCCCTCAGCTTGTAAGTATCACCTTCAGTATCTTGCCAAATGGACCTCCCAGCATAGCCCATAGCATGGCAACTTTCTTCTTCAGGGGGAGAGGAGACTAGTGAGGTGGCTGCTATATTATGTGCACATAATAATGTACACAACTGTACACCGAGTCATGTAGGTCTCATCACCTTTACCATATTTTGTTGGTTAGAAACAAATTGAAGGTCATACCACACTCACGGGAAGGGGACTGCCCAAGGGCAAGAAGTTTAGAAGTGGGCAATCATGGGAGTGGAGTGAGTAGGGTAGGCATGCTCTGTCAGAAAAGCAGAAGTCATGGAACACTTTGTGTTGTGCA
The DNA here is from genome assembly GCF_000164805.1 of Carlito syrichta. NCBI lineage: Eukaryota > Metazoa > Chordata > Mammalia > Primates > Tarsiidae > Carlito > Carlito syrichta. Next base: position 158,020 of record NW_007233089.1, read on the forward strand.
GGTCACTTCTCCAAGTTTCAACTCCCTTTGCTATCTGCCTGCTTTGCTTGCTTTTCAGTCTCTGGTCGATGTCTTTAAAGATTTTGTCCAGAATTTTTAGATGGGTTGAAGAGGGGTTATGTTACCAAGAAACTGAAATTTTATCACTGGATTTTTGTAGCAAAGAAGTCACTTAGAGAGCAATTTTTATAGAATATTGTGGGCAGAAGCTCGATAGAAATGAGAGGGTGAATGATTAGGAACTGGAGACAGTGAATGTAGATGAGGATTTTTTGCTGTAAGGAGAGCAAGTAAATGGAGGAGTAAATGATGGGGAATGTGGAGTCAAGAGAAGGTTTTGAAGCTTGCTTTTCTTTCTTTTAAAAAAACTTACAGTGTTCCATTTTCAATGACAGTGGAATCATTTATCGAACATCATTTAAAATAGCTGAATAGTGCTCCATTCTGTGCATATTCCAGAATTTGCTTCACTATTTCCCACTGGTTATAGTTAAAGTGACACTACAATGAGAATAGCTTTATCTGTACATTTTCTCAAATATTTCTTATTTTCTTTTCTTTTTTTTTTTTTTTGAGTTGGAGTCTCACTCTGTTGCCCAGACTGGAGTGCAGTGGCTGCTCCTGGCCACCACAGCCTTGACCTGCTGGGCTCCAGCGATCCTTCCACCTCAGCCTTCCAAGTAGCTGGAACTACAGGCGTGCGCTACCACGCCCAGCTAATTTTTTGAATTGTTGTAGAGATGAGGTCTCACCAAGTTGCCGAGGTGGGTCTCGAACCTGCGGTCTCAGGCAATCCACTCACCTCAGCCTCCGAAAGGCGTGGGGTTACAGGCTGAGCCACCGAGCCCAGCTTATTTTCTTAAGGGCGTATTCCCCAAGGTACAGTAGTTGGGTCAGAGAGTATGAATATTTTAAAAGATATTTTCTACTGCTGTGGATCGTTTCTATAAAATAGAGAAATGAGTTACTGGAGGAAGGAGATCCTTTTAATCCTCACTAAGTTGCCATAGTTCGCGTATTCTTTTTTTTTTTTAAGCAGGATTCATTGAGAGGACAAAAAACCTCCCACAGTGGGAGGGGACCTGAGGGGGTTGCCCAGTTCGGGTATTCTTAGTACCAGTTACAGTGCTTAAAAGTTGAAGAAAGAGGATTAATGATTGGATGCAGCGGACAAAGAGGGATAGGTGTAGGAGAGAAAGTAATTAGATTCATTTTAGATTGGGTTTTTTTAAATTGTAATGGAGAGTGCATAGGGCCAGAGGGTTTCAAAAGCAAAGAATTAGCTGAAGTTATTTACCATGGAATCCTAGCTGCACAGGGAAGGAAGTGAAGGCAACAGAGAAGTATTTGGGAAAAAGTGAAGGAGTTCTGCATTCATCTTCATATTAGGTCTTACATGTATGTTTTAATTTTTTTTGTTGTTTTTGAGTTGGAGTCTCACTCTGTCGCCCAGACTGGAGGGCAGTGGCCGCTCCCGGCCACCGCATCCTCGACCTGCTGGGCTCTGGTGAACCTTCCACCTAAGCCTTCCAAGTAGCTGGAACTACAGTGTGCGCTACTACGCCCGGCTGATTTTTTGATTTATTGTAGAGATGAGGTCTCGCTAAGTTGCCCAGGTGGGTCTCGAACCCGCGGGCTCAGGCAATCCACTAACCTCAGCCTCCTAAGTGTTTTAATTTTTTTTTTTGGCTCTGGTATACATACATACACTTTTTACTTGGTCACAGAGGTCCTGTGTACCCTTCCTCCAGTTCCCCCAATGGCTATACTTTACATGATAGTACAATAACAAAAAGAAGAGTTTGACATTGGTATGATGTATGTGTATAGTTCTACGTCAACTCTTATTTTTAAATGTTAATTTTTAAAATGGTAATTATCAACATATAGGAAAACTTTCCTTCACTATTCTTTATTGTTACTTTATTTTCTTCATAGCCTTTGTCATTGTTTGAAATGAGCATTTTATTTGCGTGCTTTCATGGTAATCTCTGCTTTTTCTATTTATTAAGTCTAAGATTTTCAGTTTATTTTGAAATTCCTTGAAATTTGTCATATGCTGATCACTCTTTTAATGTTAATAGTGGCTTTCTTATTTGTTTTTTTTAAGTGTTTTTAGATATTTAAGTAGAAATTTGGGAGGGGGAAGTTGAATGTTGGGTTTGTCACCACATTCTCTTGATATCTCTTATCAAAATTTTTTTTAATTGTTAATTTCAATTAATTCATTTTTTTCCAAAATAAAAATGTTTTTCCTCAAAGCTTAAAGATAATACATTATGATAAAGTGTAATTTTTATGAGTGCTAAAAATGGTAACAATTAAAAAAATTTAGTGACATCCCTTTTCAAACTACCAGTTTGTCTAAAAAGATTTCAGTAAAAGATTCAAATGGTTTATGACTTTTTCTGTATTTACATTTATTTATAAAGACTATCATAGATTCATGTATTTATTAACTTTCAGTATCTAACAGAGGTTTAAACTTCAAGTCTCTGGTTGAAATTTTGTTAAAAAGAATTGATAATCGAATCTTTTAAGCTTAAAAGTCCAGGCGACGTACATTTAATTGTGTGTCACTTTCGAAATAGCTCAGTTTCATCTACTTGTGAAGCTGTTGAAGCATTTAAACTCCCTGCATGAAAGTCTCTGCTGTTATTGACGGAAACTCATTTCAGTGGTTTTGAACCCTGGTTGCACATTAGAATCGCCAGGGGAATTAAAAAAAATGCAGATGCTTCTCATCTCTCAATGTTTGATTTAATTGTTGTTGGCACTGCTTTTTTTTTTTTTTTTAGAGCATCTAGGCTGGGTGCGGTGGCTCATGCCTAATAATCCCACCACTTTAGGAGGCTGAGGTGAGAGGATTGGTTGAACTCAGGAACTCAAGACCAGCCTAGGCAGCATAGCGCGCCCTCATCTCAACAAAAGAGAAAAAAAATCAGGCAAACATGGTGGCTCACACCTGTAGTCACAGTTACTCGGGGAGGCAGAGGCAGAAACATCATCTGAGCTTAGAAGGTCGGGGTTGCAGTGAGCCATGATCATGCCACTGCACCTCAGCCAGGGCGACAGAGTGAGACACTGACTCAAAAAAAAAAAAAGAAAAAGAAAAAAAAACCCAAAAACTTCTAGTTATGTACTGCAAGGATTAAATACCACTGAGTTCTGGTATCTACAGTAGCTGATTTGTCATTCACTTTGAACTTGCAGATTCAAAAAGGGCTTAAATGTGTACTCATGCTTAGCCTTTACAGTCACTGATCAAACCCATTCTCTTTACCATAGAATTCAACTCTTTTCTTTTAACTTCTCTTTTATATTATTTCACTTTTTATTGCACACAGAAGCTTATAATATATTGTCAATTCACTACCAATTTAAAATACTTTAAATGAAAAAATCATTAAAGTTTACTTATTAAAGGAAGTGAACATAGCGTCTAAATTACTTAGTCTCTTTTTTTGTCATTATCCTTCTGCTTTTCTTTTGTGTGTGTGTGTTGGAGTCTCACTCTGTCACCCAGACTGGAGTGCAGTGGCCACTCCCGGCCACCGCAGCCTTGACCTGCTGGGCTCCGGCGATCCTTTCGCCTCAACCTTCCAAGTAGCTGGAACTACAGGCGCGCGCTACCACACCCGGCTAATTTTTGATTTATTGTAGAGATGAGGTCTCACCAAGTTGCCCAGGCGGGTCTCGAACCCACGGGCTCAGGCAATTCACTCATCTCAGCCTCCCAAGGCGCGGGATTACAGGCTGAGCCACCGAGCCTGGCTTATCCTTCTGTTTTATACTTTTTGTTTATTCATCTGAATTTCACAAAAAGTGGGCAAAGAGAAGGAGCAGCCATAGGAGTAAGTCAGGCTTTGTTGAGAAAAGAGAATGGAATGAAATCCTAGGACTTCCTATCTTTATTCATATTCCTCCTTCTCCCACCACTTCATAGTTAGCAAGCCTGCAAAATATATGAATTCTGAAATATGATTATTTTAAACTAATGCTCTTTTGGGTGAGTTCCCTCTTAGGGAATTTTCCATTGTATAAACCTGTATACTCCTTAACTTAAAAATTTGGAAATCACGTTGCTCAGAGAAATTTTACTCAAAACCTTAACTCTATTGCTGATAAAATGCAGCCTCTTCAAAATGCTGTCAGTTGATGTGGGAAGGAAATTAACAGGACAACGACATTAATCAAACCATCATTTGTGAGCATCATTTAAGAAGAAACTGGCTTTCTTGACTAGTTTAATCTAATGTAGTGTTGAAAAAGTTAATTGTTGTTCTTACTTGGATACATCTGAAAACGAAGAGGGAGTTATTCTTCAATTAAATTTTTAAATGTTAATTTTTTAGGTGATTCGGTCTGGGCAAAAATTAAGGAAGAAGTCTGCTGATACAGGCGAGAAACGTGGAGGCTGGTTTAGTGGGTTTTGGGGTAAGAAGGAGTCTAAGAAAAAAGACGAAGAATCATTGATTCCTGAAAGTAAGTGCAAGTCGGATAATCTATTGTATAATGATAATAAAAAAAGATATGAATTATATCTTGCCTGTTAGTTGGATTTTATTTCAGAGAACATTTGAAATAAGATTAGCTTGGTGTGATAAACATATAAGCAAATAAATCAGGCTGAAATATTCCTATGTTTATCTAACTAAAATAAAACTTTGATTTTTTTTTTTTTGAGAAAAATTTTGTCTAAAAGTTTAAATTTAGGTCTCAAGATTTAGCATTCTTTATTGATACCTTTACATGGGTGTTTAATTACAAGCGTCACTTAAGTTTTAAAATGCTTCAGGATTTCTGAAGTTCTTATTTGAGAACTGAATTTTCTTAATGATGTCTCTGCTTTTTCTTAATCTATGCAAGCACATATAGTTTGTTTGTTTAACCAAAGTTGTAGTGTACTAGAGGACATTACTTGGCTAATTTTGCCTTAACATTTGTGTCTGTTACACATGAATTTTGGGATATGTTTCAGTTTGGTTTGACTTTTTAATTGTATCTGTAAAACTGAAGCAATTAATTTCTTTAAGCATTGTCTTTTCTTCATAGCTATTGATGACCTTATGACTCCAGAGGAAAAAGATAAGCTCTTCACCGCCATTGGTTATAGTGAGAGTACCCACAACCTAACTTTACCCAAGCAGGTAATTATTTAGGTGGTTTAAGAGGTATTTTGTCTCATTTTACTGTATTTGATTGAATTGGGTTAAACTTACTGATTTTTTAAAGTAACTAATGAAAATACGTTATTAGTTTCTACTTTACTATTTAATTGTTGAGGCTGCTAGGTAGTCCTTACCAATTAAAATTCTGTCTCTAACTTTAGAATTAGTTGTGTTAGCGAATGTAAGAATAACCTGATAAAAAGTACTTATGTTAAATTGAATCTTTAAAACTTTTATCTTAAACTTTTTAAAAAATTGTGAGATATAATTTACATAAGAGAGAATAAAACCAAAATGTACTGCACATTTGATTGGCCAGAAGGGAACAAGTGTATAATTACTATCAAGGCCAAGATTCAGAATATCGCTGCTGCCATAGGACCCCTTACATCCCCCATCATTGCTTCTCCAAAGGGAATTATATCCAGGTTTTTATGGTGATCATATCTTTGATTTTTTTTTTTTTCTGTAACACTATGATTTTGTTTTACATTTTTAATCTTTCTTTAAATGGACTCATAAAATATGTATTTTTTTGTGTCTATCTTTGTTGTTGTGTGATGCACTTTGTTGCAGTAGATATGTTTTGCTCATTTTTGTTGCTCTGTTAGATTCAATGATTTGAAAATGGCACATCATATTTATTTGTACTTTTGTTGATGAACATTTGGGTTGTTTCTATTTTTTCATTGTTATTTCTTATGTCTTTTAATGTGCATCTGTAAGATTCTCAGTTTATTTACTTAGTGGAATTGCTAGGTCATAGGATATGATATATTTAATATTAGATTCAACTAAGTAGTTTTCTAATGTGGAAAACATTTTCACTAGCAGTATATGAGAATTCTTATTGCTGCACATTTTCACCAACACTTGGCATTATCAGTGTTTTAACTTTTGTTATTCTGAATGGGTTTATATAGTAGTAGTATTTCTTTGTGGCTTTAGTTTGCATTTCCTAGATAACTTAAAGAGGTTTTGCACTTTTTCATATATTTATTGGCCTTTAGATAGGTATCATCTTTTGTGAAGTGGGTTTGAGTCTTTTCATTATTAGGTTGTCTGTCTTTTTCTTATTGGTTTGTAGGACTTCTTTATATATTCTGGATATGAAGCTTTGCTAGTTAGAGGTATTGTTAATATCTTCCTCTACCATGTGACTTGGCTTTTCATTTGTTGTTGTGTTGCAAATATCTTCTCCCACAGTGTAAAGTACAATTTCGCTCTCTTAGTAGTGTCTTTTATGGCTAGATATTTTTGTTTTTAATGTTTATTTTATTTCAAAATCTTTTTCTTTATGGCTAGTGCTTTTTTGTATCCTGGTTAAAAAGTCTTTCCTCACTGTAAAGTCATGACTCTACTCTGCTTCTAGAAGTTGTATATTATTTTACTATGTATTTTTAGATTTATGGTTCATCTATAATTGATTTTTGTGTATGGTGTGAAGTGGAGTTGAGATTCAGTTTTTGTCTGCATGGCTGTTTACTTGGCACAGCACCCATTATGTTCCCCGTTGCTCTCCATTTACCCCTTTCTCCTCAGTCAAGTGTCCATGTACTCGTGGAACTCCTGTTTTATTACACTGGCTATTTGTCTGTCTTGTATTATGCTGCCTTAGTTATTATAACTTTGTATTCAGCCCTGTGACCTAGCTGTGGAAATCCTTAAATTTTGGTCTTCTTTATGATTGCCTTCTCTGTTCTTGGTCCTTTAAATTTCCATATAAATTTTAGTATCAGCTAGTCAGTTTCTATAAAAAATGAGATTTTGGTTGGGTTTTATTGAATCTATAAATTAACTTGGGGAGAATGTATATCTTGATAGTATTAAATCTTCTAACCTGTAAATAAAACATATGGCTCTATTTACCTTTTTTTTTTGTTTCTCTCAGTAATGTTTTATAATTTTTTGCTGTAGAAATTGAACATTTTTAGTTGAAGTTGTTATAAATGGAGTTTTTAAAATTTGGTTGAGGTGGAATTTATGTACAATAAAGTTCACAGATGTTAAGGCTCATTTTGATGAATTTGGACAGTTTGATACACCTGTATAATGACCACCCAAAATATGATAGAGAACATTTTCATTCCCCTAAAAAATTGCCTGGTGGACTTTTCCAGTCGTTTCTCTTTTCTGGCTTTTGAAAAGCAACCACCTTATTACTTATGTGCCCCTTGATTACTTTTTCTTCTTCATGCATTTTTTTTCTTCTGTTTAAAAAATTTTTTTATTTTAAAGATGTAGGGTACAATTCAGTGTTAGGTATACAGATTTTATTTCTTTCTTTGCTCAAGAGAATGCTTTTGATACTCATCCATGTGGTATGTGTGGCAGTAGTTGTTCCTTTGCATTGCTGAATAGCATTTCATTGTGTGAATAGACGACAATTTGTTTTCCATCTTCCGTTCATACATATTTTTGTTGTCTCAGGTTTTGACTGTTGTGAATAAGCCTGCTGTGAAAATTCTTGTACAAGTTTTCTGTGTACATACGTTTTTATTTTTCTTGGGTTAAATACCAGGAAGTGGAATTGCTGCTTCATAACTTTTTAAAAACTGGCAAACACTTTTGCAAAATGGTTGCAATATTTTATATTCCTGCCACTCATTCCAGTGGATTCGTCTGTGTCCTTGCCACATTTGATTTAGTCAGGCCTTCTAAGTTTAGCCATTCTAGTGGGCATGATGTTTTGTTCTACTATGGTTTTAATTTGCATTTTCCTGATGGACTCATGATGTTGAGTATCTTTTCATGTCGGCCATCTCTGTATATTCATTTGTGAAGGATCTATTAAAGTGTTTTTTTCCCATTTAAAAACTGGGTTGTTTGTTCTTTTATTGTTGTTAGTGGGAGTTCTTTATATATTTGCAAACAAGTTTTTTGTCATATGTGTGTGTGGATAGATTGATGTGTACGTTTTTTCATATGTACATGTATAGATTTCTCAGTCTGGCTTCCCTATTGATTTTCTGAATGGTGGTTATTTACAAGAAAAAAATTGTTTTTTATTGTTTCTGTTTTCTTTCCCCCCCAGCTTGTCTTGAATCCTATGAGCCTGTGTGTGTGTGTGTGTATACATACCAGACATTATTTTTGCAAATAATGGATTTTTTTTTTAAGAAATAATATTTTCCTTCAGAGGAAGTCGTTATTTTACTTAGGATAAATTTTTATTTTTTTCCTCCTGGTGTATGTAGCCATTAGCACTTGAGATTATTTTAGGTATTGAGATGATTTGATGCTGTGCTGCAGATCTGTAGGGAGTAAGGCTTCTGCCTACTTCCATTTCATCTTTACTCCCAGGGTGTTATGGGACTTGATTTTCAGTTTCTACCTTGCTAGTTTAGCTTTACAGCCTTTAGGCTATCCCCTGTGAAGTTTTTAAATGTCAGTGGGGTGCTGTGGCTCACACCTGTAATCCTAGCACTTTGGGAGGCCAAGGTGAAAGAACTGCTTGAGCCCAGGAGTTGGAGACCAGGCTAGGTAACGTAGTAAGACCTTGTCTCCATAAAAAATTTTTGAAAAAATTGGGTGTGGTGGCAGGCTTCTGTAGTCCCAGCTACTCAGAAGCTGAGGTGGAAGGATTACCTGAGCCAGAAAGTTGAGGTTGTGGTGAGCTGTGATTGTGCCACTGCATTCCAGCCTGAGCACCAGAGTGAGACCCTGACTCAATTCCCGCCCCCCCCCCCCAATGCCTCTAGAAGAAACACTTCCCAAAATTCCAGGGTCATCTCCCTGGTTCTCTGTCCTGCCACCAATCTTAAATCCTGATCCCAAAATTGCTGAGTTATTTTTTCAGTGTCTTAATAACTCTGCATAGCCACCAGGAAGATATTCTGTATAGTTTTTCTTTTCCTCAACTAGAGGATTGCTCTAAAATACCTAGTTTGCTTCAGTAAAAGCTCCTGAATTGAATCTTTATGCCACAAAATGGTTTGTCATTGTGTCATTGCTGTAACCTTTAAAGCTAAGAGAAATGAATTTCTGGATCTTTTGTAAGTACCCAATTTGAGCAGGCTACTTTATATTGAATTTTCTAATTTAGAGAGAATAAATTTACAAATGAAGATATGATTCTTCATTTATACTGAGCATATGGATGAGACAACCTACCATGTTCTATTTGTTAGGTCACTTTATAATTTCACAAATTTAAATAAGAAATTATTGAAGTAATAATTATTAAGACTAATAATTTTTATTTACTCTTTCTGTATAGTATGTTGCTCATATAATGACCCTGAAGTTAATAAGCACCTCTGTTACAATCAGAGAAAACAAAAATATTCCAGAAATACTAAAAATTCAGATACTTGGCCTGGGCACTCAAGTATCTCAGCGACCAGGAGCACAAGCACTTAAGTAAGTTTATAAAAATGATTATTTCTAGTTATGAATTTAGGCCAAAAAAACCAAAAATGGTGTGTTATTCAAGGGAAAAAAATTAGTAGTAGCTCTTCTTTATTTCTTTTTTTGTGTGTATGCCAAGGTAGTTGTTTTATGTTTGCTTTTGTTTTGTGGTGAAGCTCTATGGGGACTTCATAATTGGTTCCACCCTCCCACCTTTACTTTGCAAATATTGTTGTATACTGTTTAACTCATAGGCTCATTGCTGTGGATGCCATGGGTGGGAACAGTTAGTTTCTATTTTCGAGAAGTTTGTGCTGTAGTTGATAAGAAAAGATACACAAAAAGTTAATAGTTCAAGAGCTATAAAACATATCAGACAGCTCAAAGGTGAGAAGGTATTGTAAAATTAAATGCCTTATAGTTAATGCTACACAGAATCAGTTGTGGGAAAGAATACGTGAGTTAGGAGAAGTCTTAGGGTAGCTGAGTGAAAAGGACTAGGAGAAGCAGGGGTGAGTTGAGAGGGTGTTGAGGGTGGCATGGAAACTGGGATCGGAGTTCATCCATGTTGTATGAGCTTTTGTTCATACAGTCGTGATCAGAACTTTAGCAGTATTCTGGCTAATGTGGAGTTTTCATGTGGATGTAGAGGAATTTAAAACACAACAATAGCAGCAAACCAGATTGTGTGGGTAATCGAATGCCTGGCTAAGGAGATTGAACTTCAGTTCTAGGTAATGGGCCTGATCCTGGTTCTCAGCAGTTTTTTAATGAAAATTTATATTTAACCCATTATATTACAAAGGTCCTTCTTCACATTTCTTCCTTTTTCTTACATTTTCTTCACTGGGTTGTAGGGTGGAAGCAAAATTAGAGCACTGGTATATAACAGGTTTGAGACAGCAAGATATTGTCCCATCACTTGTGGCTTCAATTGGTGACACTGCATCATCCTTGCTTAAAATTGAGTTTGAGACCAATCCAGAAAATAGCACTGCTGATCAGACTCTGACTGTGGAGTCTCAGCCTGTGGAGGTCATCTATGACGCGGTAAGTCCAAGGAGAAAGTGACTCTTTAGTAAAAACATCTTATGCTTCGCACATATGATTTTCTTTTTCTCTTCTTTCTTATTTAATATTTATTTAATATGGGTTTTTCTTGTTTCGAAAGCAGTACATGTTGAGCAGTTAATCTGGATTTTTTCACATGGTATAGTGTTTTTCTACTGTAAGATTTGTCTCTACTTATGTTAAATTCAAAATATCTAATATACTTAAAAAATTCATGTTTATTATACAAACTACCCCTAAATAGTTAAACACTGACTTCCTACTCCAGTTCCTTTTTGTGTATTTTCCATTCTCCTTCAATGTTTGGAACCAATTCAAGAACTTTAGGAGTGGTGAAGAGAATTTTAAATATTGTTCACGTGAGACAACAGCGTCTTGACATTCAGATGTTATTGAAAATGCTGGCTGAAGTTCTGTATCTATGGCTTTCCCTTTTATTTAGGCTGTCTTACTGTCATCTCAAGTTAGTCAGCAAGATGGTATGGTTCACTACTCATCATGTCACTTATAGGTTGGCCCCACCCTGTTGTTGATATCACCGACTTAATTTTGCCTCATGGTTTAGAGATGGATTCATGGTGTGTGTATGGGGAGAAGGATAGAAAGACTCTGGAACTCATTATTATTAAAAACAAATTGATTATGGTAAATATATATAACACAATTTACTGTTTTAACCATTTTTAAGTGTATAGTTCAATAATGTTAAGTACATTTACATTGCTGTACAACCAATCCTCATAGCTTTTTTCATTTAGGAAAAGCTCTGATTTTTTTGAAGTACAAGCTTTGCATATGGGTAAGGGCTGAACAACTTTCTTCCTCTCTATTCTCTAACTTTAAAGTGTAAGAAAATCCAATTATAGCATAGAGAAGTGGAATGGAGGATAAAATTAGAAGTATTGTTCGTTGCTGCATCCCTGTAACCCTATAGAACATGCTGACACCCTGATGATATGCATACATTGTTGCCTCCCTAGTGAGCTTGCTTGAGCTTTACTTATCCAGGAACTCTTTCACTCTGGAGGAAGATGTGGTATGGCAGAGTATCTTGGAGTACAAATAGCTTGGTTCAAAGCCATAGCTATTTAGAATTGAGGTGAAATCTTAAAATTTGTAAGATGGGAAGTAGTATTTATAGCTTGTATTTTAAAATTCTTTTACAGAAAACCATCAATGCAGTAGTTGAATTCTTTCAATCAAATAAGGGATTGGATCTTGAGCAAATAACATCAGCAACATTGATGAAGCTAGAAGAAATTAAAGAGAGAACAGCTACAGGTAAAGATTTGAGTGTACACATAAGAATTCTGTCTATTCTAATGTACACATTGTCTTTAGAATAAGTTGTTTTTTTTCTTTATTTTAATCTCAGTATTATAGTATGGAGTGGACATGACTCACTTGAAGTTAAATATATCTGCTAGATCGGGTGAGAATGAATAATACGAGACACAGTTGATTCTGCTTTTTAGTTCATTCAAAACCTTGTGCCTCAGTGAGTGTGAGATGGAAAACAACCTGCCATCTCAGTTCTTTTTTTTTTTTTTTGAGTTGGAGTCTCACTCTGTCACCCAGACTGGAGTGCAGTGGCCGCTGCCGGCCACCGCAGCCTGGACCTGCTGGGATCCGGCGATCCTTCCGCCTCAGCCTTCCAAGTAGCCGGAATTACAGGCATGCGCTACCACACCCAGCTGATTTTTTGATGTATTGTGGAGATGAGGTCTCGCTGCCCAGGTGGGTCTCGAACCTGCGGGCTCAGGCAGTCCACTCACCTCAACCTCCCAAAGGTGCGGGATTACAGGCTGAGCCACCGAGCCCGGCGCCATCTCAATTCTTAAGAGACTGTTCACTGTACTGTGTGGGAATCTAGCTTTAAAGATACATACCATGGTACCCCATTTGTCTATCATGGCCTCTAAACTCAAGCCAGCTAGGTTATCTGGTTGCTTAACCAAGAAAGTAAGAAATTTGTCTCTAGTCACAATACTACCTGTGTTGGGTTTCTTGTACTGTGCTATATATAATATGGTTGCTTCCCATTGACTATATGCAATTTTCACATTACATGCTGAATTGAGAATCTAATTTGTAAGAAAAACTAACACTTCTTTTTAAGTACAATTTACATCTGGTTGTTAATAATTTGATTACATATTTCAACCTGACCACCTAATCTTTCATTATTTCTTTACCTTCTTTAGGACTTGCACATATTATCGAAACTCGAAAAGTCCTTAATTTAAGGATAAATCTGAAGCCTTCTTATCTGGTAGTTCCAAAGACAGGTTTCCACCATGAAAAGTCAGATCTTTTGATTTTAGACTTTGGTACATTTCGGGTAGGTGTATATGCATTTTTGTCTGCCCATCTTTGATCAGCTTGGTAGCTAATATTTGTTGTTTTTTCCTTAGAGTTTTATTTAACTAAACCTAGGCTTATTTTTTTAAGCTTCTTTTAAAGGCTAGCTTAGAGTATTATATTATATTTTATGGCTATTAAAACAAACCAGAAAACTCCGAAATTTTCTGTAATGGTAGGTGATTTGACTTGAGGACTGGTTTATTTCTGTCTTTTCCTAATTGGTGAGAAGCTTTCCTAGTTTTGATGATTTCCAGAATTTATACAGTGTTATTTGTTGCTTATATAGTTTGATAATAGGAAATTGTACATATAGGAATATATATTTGCTAAACCACTGTCAGTGAGTAGAACAAGAAAACTTCTAGGTTTTAGATTTTGAATGCTGTAGAAATCCATGCCTTAAGAAAAAGATGAAGGTTTCAAAAAATATTGAGGAATCTGAAAAGTTAGTGGACAGATGGAATTTAAAGATAAAAATAATAAATATACACTTTATTTCTCAATGTAAACTCCATTAAATACAGGATACTTCTATAAGTGACGATACCAGCCATTTTGTCCATCAGGAGCTTGAACGTTCTGGGAATTTAACCACATTAATATAGGCTTTTTTACATTATTAACTGAAGAAAATTAGATGTTTTTATAGATTTTTTAAAGATTAGGAAAGCAAAAAAAGTCAGAAGGAGCCAAATCAGGACTGTAGGGTGGGTGCCTAATGATTTATCATGGAAACTCTTGCAAAATTGTGCTGCTTTGGTGAGAGGAATGAGCTGGAGCATAGTTGTGATGAAGACTCTCTGGGGAAGCTTTTTTGGGTGTTTTTCTGCTAAAGCTTTTGCTAACTTTCTCAAAACACTCGCATAAGAAGCTGATGTTATCGTTCTTTGCCCCTTGAGAAAGTCAGCAACCAAAATGCCTTGAGCATCCCCCAAAACTGTTGTCATGGTCTTTGCTCTTAATTGTTTTTTTTCTTCTTTTTAAAATTTAATTATTTTATTTTATTTTTAAAAATGTGGGGTACAAATCAGGGTTAGGTACATGTGTGGTCATCATACAGGTAAAGTGTGGGTACCCTTATTGATGTTATGTGTCCCCTCTCCCCTGGCAGTGTCCCAAGACTGCCAATCCCTTTCTTATAGTATTATGATAAATGTTCAGGGTCCGCTTATGAGTGAGTACATGTGGTACTCAGATCTTTGTTTCTGTGATAAATCACTGAGTACTATAGACTCTAATTCCATCCAGGTTGCTGCAAAGTTTATAATTTTGTTTTTCTTTATGCCTGCATAATATTCCATCATGTAAATGTACCACATTTTCTTTATCAATCCACTTTTGATGGGCAGCATGGTTGGTTCCATGTTTTTCTATTGTGAATAATGTTGCAGTAAATATGCATGTGTAGATATCTTTATCATAGCGTGATTTGAGTTCCTCTGGGTATATTCCCAGAAGGGGGATTGCTGGGTCATATGGAAAGTGGATTTTCAGATTTTTTAGAAATTGCCGGACTGTTTTTCACAGGAGTTGTTCTAGTTTACATTCCTACCAACAGTGTAGAAGTATTCCCTTTTCCCAACATCCTCTCTAGCATCTGTTGTCTTTTGAGTTATTGATGATGGCTATCCTGACGGAAGTTAGGTGATATCTCGGTATGGTTTTAATTTGCATTTCTTTGGTGATTAGTGAGGCTGAGCATTTTTTCATGTATTTGTTGACTGCTTCTGAGTTGTATCTATTCATATCTTTTGCCCATTTTTAAATAGGATTGTTTGTTTTTTTTCCTTTCGGCACATTCAAGTTCCTTATAGAGCCTGGATAGTAGCCCTTTGTCAGATTTACAGTTGTCAAATATTTTTCCCCATTCCATGGACTGTCTCCCCACTCTCTTGATGGTTTCTTTTGCTTTGCAGAAGCTTTTCAGTTTGATGGGGTTCCACTTGTCTATCTTATCTTTTATGGCATTTGCTTTTGGAGAGTTGATCAGGAATTGGTTGCCTATTCCAATTTCCGTAAGGGTGTTTCCTACATTTTCTTCTGGGATTTTTATACTTTGAGGTTCTATATTTAGGTCTTTGATCCATTTAGAGCTGATTTTTGTGTATAGTGATAGGTAGGGGTCCTATTTCAGTCTTCTGCATGTGGTCAGCTAGTTTTCCCAGCACCATTTACTGAATAGGTTCTCTTTTCCCATTGGTTGTTGGTGGAGTCTTTGTCAAAGATGAGTTGGTTGAGGAATTGAGGTTTTGCTTCCAGAGTCTCTATCCTGTTCCATTGGTCTGTATGCCTATTCTTGTATCAATACCGGGCTGTTTTGATTATTTTAGCTTTATAGTGGAAGTCTGTGTGTGATACCTCCCACTTTGTTTCTTTTGCTAAGGATTGTTTTGGCTAGTCATGGTCTTTTATGTTTCCATATGAATTTCTGTATTGTCATTTCCAGGTCTGAGAAGAATGATGTTGGTAATATAATGGGTATTGCATTAAATCTGTAGATTGCCTTTGGTAGGATGGACATCTTAACAATGTTAATTCTTCCAATCCATGAGCATGGAATATTTGTCCATTTGTTTGTGTCTTCTTGGATTTCTTGAGCAGTGTCTTGTTGTTTTCATTGTAAAGATCTTTAATGTCTTTGGTTAGGAAAATGCCAAGGTATTTCATTTTTTTTGTAGCTATTGTGAATGGGATTGTACTTTTTATTAGGGTTTCTGTCTGTTTATTGTTGGTATATAGGAATGCGACTCTCTTTTGCACGTTTATTTTATACCCTGAGATTTTGCCAAAGTCCGTTATCTGGGCAAGGAGATTTTTAACAGATTCTCTGGGGTTTTCAAGTTATAGGGTCTTGTTATCTGCAAAGAGGGATAGCATGACTTCCTCTTTTCCTATTTGGATACCTCTGATTTCCTTCTCTTGTCTTGATTGCTCTAGATAGAACTTTCAACACAATGTTGAACAGGAGGAATGTGAGAGTGGGCAGCCTTGTCGTGTTCTGGTTTTCAGGGAAATTAGTTTGTTTTCAATTTGACTGGACTGCTTCCACCTCTTGGTTTGATTGCGTTTTGTCTTTAGGAGTATATGCTGTGTTTTGCCTCCTGTTACAGTTTTCCAAAGGAATGCTTCAGGATCTCCATTCTGCTTAAGTTTTTCATGAAGTGCTCTGCTCTTACTTATCTGCAGCTAATCTGGGCATGGCAGTTTTGGCTCCCACCATGCGAAAAGTGTGTTCACCTTTCACTTTTCAGTGAGAATTTGTAAACTGAGCCAACAGAGATGTCGGTGATGTTTTCCGTTGATTCTGCTGCTAATCATAGGCTCTTCAATCAGGGTGTGAACAAGTTAAGTTTTTCCTCAAAAATTGATGTGGATGACCTGCCACTGTGGATTTCATCTTCAACATTGTCTTTTTAAAATGAGTTATCCATTTGTAAACTGCTGATTTCTTTGGGGCATTATCCCTATATGTTTTTCATAAAGCTTCAGTGACCTCACCATTCTTCCACCCAAGCTTCACCATAAATTTGATGTTTGTTCTTGCTTCAATTTTTGCAGAATTCCTATTGCTCAGATTTCATATTGCCCTTTTCAAACTGATGTCTTATCCTTCCTTCTTAGTGCCTTAAACTAGATCCTGTTCAGGCATGTTATAAGAAGTTAATGTGAGCTTATTTTGGTGCAAAAAATTTGAAATTTATGCATAGATTTTTCTGGGAGCTTTTTGGAGATCCCTCATATGCTCCTGAATTGATCCTTGCTTCAACTGGGAAGGGAAAAAAGACAGTAGAGATTGGAGCTGAATTATAATGACCTAATTATTCTTGTGGTGTAGTGGATATTGGTATAGGAAAGGGTACAGGGTGCATACCAGGGAAACTGAGCTATTAGTATCAGTAACTCCTTAGAGCCATGAAGAGGATGAGCTGCATGTCTAGGCAGGTATTGGAGGCAGACAGTTGTGTAATTGATCTCCTTATTAATAAAAATGTGTCGAGCACTTGTTATTCAACTATAATAGAGATGCATGGAGAAATATTATTTTCTTAATAAAGTATTTGCAAATAATTATCAGACAATTAAGCAAAATGTCAATTCATTATGGGTAATACTTTCATTTAGTTAGAAAAGTATGTTGATGCATTTATCTGCTTGGGAAAAAAAGTTGAAGTTTTTATCTTCATTTTAGTTCAACAGTAAAGGTCAAGGTTTACAGAAGACTACTAATTCATCTCTGGAAGAAATAATGGATAAGGCATATGACAAGTTTGATGTTGAAATAAAGAGTGTGCAACTACTTTTTGCAAGAGCAGGTAAACCATTACTGAACTTTTAGAATCGTCAACATTGTGTTGGAAGTCCTAGCTAGAGCAGTTACGTAAGAGAAGAAAATCACGGGTATTCAAATAAGAATAGCTTTGGCAATACATTTCTGTATATATGTGTGTGTGTGTTTGTATATCAATCCTAATAGCCATTTTGCACACATGTGACTGCTAGTCACTTAAGAAAAGCAAATGGGAACCTATCAGTATAAATTATTGCTACAATTACAAATAGAAATGGAAATTTGGATGTTCATCTCAGGTTACCCAGTATTCTTTGAATATAAGTCCATTCGTGGCCTGTGCTTGGAGCACACAATGGAAGTTGCTGTTGGTTCAGCGTCTTCTGTCTTAGTGCTTTTGGGATGACTCACTGTTATTTTTCTCACCACTTTCATTATTAAATATTTTACTTTATTAGTCTAGTCTTTATTTTAGCAGTATTACATTTACTTTTGCAGATATCTGAGAAGCATGTATCTACAAAATAGTAGATAATAGGCTTAAAACTTTAAAGATAATTGTTCTATTTTCAGAAGCTGTGGTGTTTTCTACTCCTTAAGTAAAGTTTTCTTGTTTTTTTGTATTTAGTTTCTAGAAGTAATAAATACTTATTAATTATTCTTGAGTATATCACTTTGTGGCCGGTCATTGGAGGATGGGAGAGACATAATCTCTGTATGTAGAGTTTATATACCCTAGTTAGGAGTGAGGAGATTTATTAAGATGTAAATATAACATTTTGCATAGCCTATTCATTCCTTGAAGGAAAGTACTTACACAGACCCTTAAAACTGCCCTTTCTTTTGCATGTACTTGAGAATAATTGCTTGAATTATAAGTGATAAATGATTTTCAGTCATTGTAGGACTCTGTTAACTATTGAAAAATTTGTTTTGGGGACCTTCTTATTTGAAGAAAAATAATTATTATACTTTTTTGCCATAAAATCTAACTTGATAAAAGTCATTTTTGCTTTGGAGTTGTGTGCTAAGCTAGTGTAAATATTGCACTTAGGAACTCCATATACCTCTTTTTCTCACTCTTTTTTTTAACCCCCTCTTTTCACTGTAACCATCCTCTTTGGTCACTAATTCGGGAACCAAAGTAGTTAGTTCCTGAAGTTGTTTTTTTTTTTTTTCTGTTTACTTTGAAATGCAAGATTTTATCATATAAACATTCTCCAAACACGTAGAATTCTTTTTATATCACAGGCTTTGGTATGTATTTTAATACATATCAATATGTATTTTATGTCAATATGTATTTTAAAAATAGGTTATTTAGTATGCTGAAAGAAATAAAAATTGGTAATCATTGACTCTGTTTTAACGTAGAGTGGTTTTCCACAGAATACCTTATAATTTAAAATAGCAGGTCATTACAAGTAATATTTCAAATTTCTTTTTTAAAGAGGAAAACTGGAAAAAGTGTCGATTTCAGCATCCATCAACTATGCATATATTGCAGCCCATGGATATTCATGTTGAGTTGGCCAAGGCAATGGTAGAAAAAGACATTAGAATGGCCAGGTAATATATGAGTTTCTTTTTTATTAGAAAATCAACATGGTGAAATATATCTGCAACAGTTACTGGAACTTAATGAAGCAAAGATTTCTGTAGAAGACAGAAAAAAATAGTGATTATTCTATCTTGTAGCAGAAATATATTTTTAAGAAAGTGTGTATTTGAATTAAATATCACCTCTCTTATTTCAGAAGTATTTGGACTTTAATGTTCTGTAAAAGTTGGTGATACGTGTTTTTGAATGGATCCAACTCAAGGTTTAGTATCAGTGAAATAAAATCTTCAAAAGAATTAGAGGCTCTTTTGATCATGAAGTCACATAACTTCCTGAGAAAAATCTGAGGAAATAAGCAATATAAAATGAATTTTGAATTTAAGTAGACAATTAAGAAATATTTATGCAGCTTTAAAAAAACAGCTTTACTGAAGAATAATTGACATTTAATAAGCTGTATGTATTTAAAGTGACAATTTGATAAGTTTGACATATCTTTATGTCTGTGAAACCATCATCACAGTCAAGATAGCATCTATCACTTACAAAAGTTTCAATTATTTTCTCTATTGTACTTCTGGGTTGTTTTTTTTTTTTCTGATTTCTACTCTGATGTTTATTACTTCTTTGTTCTGCTTGCTTTAGGTTTCATTTGCTTTTTATTTTTAGTTTCTTAGGGTGAACACCGAGGTCATTTGAGACCTTTATTTTTTAAAATATAGGCATTTAATGCTATAAATTACCTTGAAATACTACTTTACTGTACCCTAGTAAGCATCTAGCAGCTAGGTATCTGTCAGCTTGAGCTGTTTACAGCTTAGCCAGTAAGCCAAAAATAACACTTGAAAGAGCTTTATGAGAAGCTACAAAGCTATTGAGGTCTATAAACCTGGGGAGTTACATTGAGTAGGGACTAGAATCACCTGCCGAAAGTAAGCAGCTGATACAAGCATAATGGTGATTCAGCAGTGAGTAAAATAGATGTCCTCATGGAGCTTACATTTTAATCAGAGGAGAAATAATTTACTAATGATCTGACAGGTGCTGCCAAGTGCTATATGTGTATGTAAAAATAAAGAAAGCAAGTCAAGGGGATACAGAGTAATGTAGTAGATACTCTTTGATGTTTATAATGAGAAATCTTTGACACCAGAAAATAGGGTTTGGGTTTTAGAAAGTAGAGAATTGTGTTTAAAAAGACTTTCATAAGTGTTAGTTGACTTAAATTTGGCTGCTTAAGAGGGATATGTTTAAATTATCTGGAAACTTGGTTTGCATGGAACTTTCTATTTCTTGACAGTGTTTTCTAAACGAGGCATTATTGTAAATAGTTTAAAGTAACTTTGACTCTACAATGCAATCTCTTCTCTGGTCCCTATCCCTCTCTGTAATATAGAGAGACTGACTTTAAAACCTTATAGCTGAATTGTATTTTTAGATTTAAAGTATCAGGAGGACTTCCTTTGATGCATGTGAGAATTTCTGACCAGAAGATGAAAGATGTGCTATGTTTGATCAACAGTATACCTTTGCCACAGAAATCATCAGCACATTCTCCAGAGAGACAGGTAAATTTATATAACAAAAACAATAAATCTTTTATTTTCAATACTATTCTAGAATGGTGGTAGAAAGTCAGTTTCAGGGCATGTTTTATAAGTGAAAGGACCCAAAAGATAGAAATTAAAGGAAAATATTTTTCAAATTTATAAAATAAGTTTTAAATAACATTTGATTAAAAAACTACTAGCAGAAATCATCTTTAAAATGTTGCAAATAAAACAATTGGTATGCAGTTTCCTTGTATGTCAGACTTGAAGTTCTAGATCACTTTAATTGAAGTTGATCTTTACAGCATAAAAGAAATACTGGATTTCTACTTACTTTGAAATGAAATTTGAGAGCCAACTGATGGTGATACTATTTTCCAGGGATCTGTAATAAAGATGTACTTTGATTTTATAACATTATGTGAATAATACACAATGATAGACTAACCTGTTAGAGTTATACTTAGTTTTGTTCTTGTAAATGCAGATGGTAATCTTAATTTGTAAATTCTAACCAACTGTTAGTTGATTGCATAATGTATTTTTGTTGGAACATTTGTGTATTGTGTATATATGTGTCTTTCTGTCTCTCTGTACCTTCTGTTACTTTTCAGTCTTTCTCTCATTTATGTACATTTAATCCTGCTAAATCAGTATTTAAAAGACATCTTTTTGCATTCTTTGCTAGGTATCCTCAATTCCTGTTATTTCAGGTGGGACAAAAAGTCTGCTTGGTACTTCACTTTTGCTAGATGGTATGGAATCAGGTAAGGAAAGTAAAATATTCTTTCTTTATGAAAACAAATCATTATGTTGTTATCTAGAGATAAAACTTTTAGGAAATAAGAGAATTCTGAAAACTGCTTGTTCTAGTTCTAGCTGTGCTACTAACCAGTAGTGACTTTGAGTCATTTGTCTTCTTTAAGCCCAAATTTCTTTATTAACAAATAAAGAGATTTTTTGTGGCTGACAGTGCTTACTTAAGATTCTAAACAAGCCTTTTTTTTTGTTGTTGTTGCAGCAATCTCTATGTGTTCCTTTTCTTTAACTCTGGCCTAACTTGTGTCTTTTAATTTTGAACTAGAATATAAGCTTCATGAGGACAGGACCATGTCTATCCTGGTCACTCTGTTGTCCATAGTGGCTGGGTAGCCTGATGCATGGTAGATGATGCCCAGTAAATATTTTGTTGGATATTGAATGAATGAAATGAAGTGAAAAACAGAACCACTGAAGAAAATACAGTAGTGCTTTTGGATTTTAAATGTTATTATCACATACCAGGTTGAGTCACTTCGTGGAACTCTAAAAAAGGAAACTCTTGTGATGCGGAATATGAAGATTGCATTTAAAAATTAATCTTCGTTGTGGGAGACTTAGATTTGAGTGTTTTATGAAGTTTCAACGGATGTTGTCTTAGGTCCAATGAGTATCTTTTTCTTTCAGAGTCTGATGATGAGTATTTTGATGCTGAAGATGGAGATGCACAGACTGGTAAAAGTATGAAAGGGTCAGAACTACAAAAAGCTGCAGAAATCCCAAATGAGGAGCTTATTAATCTTATACTCAAGTTTGAAATTAAGGAAGTATGTATTTTTTGTTCATAAATAAATACATTCGTGCTGTCACTGTCTTATGAACTATCTCAAGCTAGATCCAAATGTTAAATACATTTAAAATGTAGAACTCTATCTTTCCTACTGCCCCCCACAGGTATACTCACTCTCTTTCTCTCTCTCACAAAGTTTCAAAAAACTGAAATATTATTTTTAAGATACTGATGTAAGTATGATTTGTAGTATATCTAATTTGTTCTATAAGAGCTTAGACTATTAGATAGGATTTGCTTTGCTGCAGACAATTTTTATGACATGCTTTCTTTAATTTTTTTAAACATTTAACTTTAAGCTAAATACGATTACTCATTGTCACGTTTGTAATTTTGAAAAATGTAAACAGCCTAAATTTCCAACATGCTTTCTATAGCCTTTAAAAGGAAATGTGGAAAGATGGTCACAATATATCATTATTTGGTGCAAAAGCAATGATAATAACAAGGACATTATGATTTCATTTAAAATTATATTTCCTTTGATAAATGACAGACAGTGTTTATCTCCAGGTGTTGGGATTTCCTTTTTTTTTGTATTTGCCTGTTTGCTTTTCCTTATATTCTAAGTTTTCTGTAATAAATTTGTATTGATTTGATAATAAAACACAAAAGATAAGAATAAAGAGATATTCCTTATTTACTATTTTGTATCTCAAAGTGAGCATATCCTAAAATATGTCAGGAATACCAGGTTTTAATTGTGTGTACAAATGTAATTATTATTGGTGTTTGTTTAGAGAAAGACATGCTTTCTCCTGTAGCTTTCTTTGAGTTTGCTCTCTCATATTCCATCCAAAGTATTAGTAAATCCCATGACTTTATCTTCAGAGTACATCCAGATGATTGCTTTTCCCTTCCACTGCTGCTGTACTGTACAAAGCACCAGCAGCTCTTGTCTGGATCATTGCGGTAGCCTCTTAAATGTCTCTGCTTCTGTCACGTACCCTGTTCTCCTTACAGTTGCTAAAGTGATCCTTTAAAAGTGAAAGGCAGATCATTTCACTACTCTGCTCAGAATCTTCCACTAACTTGAAAGCTCACTCAGAGTTAAGGACTGAGCCCTTCCCATGGCCTCCACATCACCTCATGTGACTGGATTTATTTTCACTTCCTTTCTGGCTTGCTCACTCTGCTCTAGCTGTATTTTATTTATTCCTTCAATAAGGATTTATTACGTGCCATCATGTACTAGACATTGTGTTAGATGCTAGAAAACAGTAGTTTGCCTCATGGAGCTGACACCTGTCTTTTGTTCTTCCTTATATATACCAAAGCACATCCTTTGTGCTTTCTGTTTCCTTTGCATGGAACACTTTCCCTGCATAGCTTGATTATTTATTTCCTCCAGATATTTGCTCAAATATCATCTTAATGGAAAGCGCTGACTACCCAATATAAGATAGCTACCTTTACTTTCTACAATTTTCTGTAGAATGTAAGCTACATGAGGATAAGGACTTCTGTAGTCCATTTTCTATTGTTATAACAGCATACCTGAGACTGGGTGATTTTTTTTTTTTTTTTTTGAAGACGCTTATTTGGTTCAGTTCTTGAGACTGGGAGGTCCACCTGCATCTGGTGGTGTTTTTCAGACCGTATGTTTCCCTGAGGAAAGGGGGAAGGATGAGCAAGTTTGTGCAAAAGAAAAAGTACAAGGTCCTGGGCTTGCTTTATGATAACCCATTCTTGGGATCAGTAATCCACTCTAGGCAAAAATGAAACCCACTCTAGCAAAAAATGAATCCACTCACCAGGACAGAGTCCACATAACTGAAGCACTTCCTGTGAGGCCTTCTTTCTCAGCACTGTGGAATTGAGGATCATGTTTCAGCATCAGTTTTGAATGGGGTATTAAAACTGTAGCAAGGATCATGCCTGTTTTAGTCCTTAGTTGCCAGCACAGCCTAACATATGGTAGATGGTGCCCAATATTTTATCGAATATTAAATGAAAGAACTGAAGTGAAAAGTTCCTAGTATGACTTTTTGTGCTGTTTTGAAGTTTTAAATGTTTATGTGGTGAAATTTAATCAAATTTTATGTCCTAGATTTGTGTATGCTTAGGAAATTACTCATTACAAAAATTTTTACCAATGATTTTACATGTTTATGATTTAATTGCTTTCATTTAAATCTTTTACTTATCTGAAGCTTTTTTGAATATCAGTTTTGTACTTAATACCTTACTGCACTATCATTTTATCGTTTAATGTTTTCTTGATTTTTCTACAGTATATAATTATATCATCTGCTATTATTAATTTTTGCCCTTTTCCAGTATTTCTACTGTTGTGGTTACTATTGCTACCTACCCTAAAATTTAGTTTAAGTTACTTTAAAACTTAGTAACTTACAAAAACTTTATTTTTCTCACGGTTTTGTGGATTAGGAATTCTTGAGGGGCCCAGCTGAGTAATTTTGTGTATAGTCAGTCGTTTGGTCTGATGTTGGCCAGGGCTGTAGTCTTCTGAAGTCTTGAGCTGAATGTCCTCATGAGGCTTCCAGTTGATACTAGCTGTTGACTGGGAGCTCAGCTGGGACTGAAAACTGAAACACCTACTCATAGCCTCCCAGCATGACATTTTCAGAGTAGTTGAGTTTTTTACATGGCAGCTGGCTTCATGGTCATTTTTCTGACATCAAAAGTCATTATAGTATTACTTCCTTTGCACGCTATTGATGGAAGCATTTACAAGCTTGCCCGTATTCAAAGGCCTCCACCTCTATGGAGTGACAAAGGCCTCCACCTCTTTGGAGTATCAAAGCACTTGTACTTTTAAAAATTGTCACATGTATTTTTTATTGGCTAAATATACTGGCTGCCATTTCTAGAATTAAATAATAGCATGATACTGGATATTCTTGTCTTACTTTTTACTTTTATGGGGTTGCTTTTTTATTTTTTAAACCATGCATGATTTTTGTTTTGAAACACAGGTTTAAGAAAATCATTTTGAGGAAGAATCTGTACATTCCTAGTTTATTTAGAAACAAATCAATAATAGACTTAAAGTTCATCATGGTTTTTTATAGATGTACTTGCATGCTCAGTAATATAATTTAAGATGATCTTTCTAATTATATTAAATAACTTTATGGTAGTAGAAGATCATGAGCAAAGTTCCTCCTTTTCTCATGGTGATATGTATGGAGAAAGATTTTGTTTTTGATGTTTTAAGTATGATTCAGACTTAACAACTTTTCATTGGCTATGCTAATTCTTTTAGGTGATTTTGGAATTTACTAGACAGCAGAAAGAAGAAGATACAATCCTAGTATTTAATGTTACTCAGTTAGGAACAGAGGCCACAGTGAGAACATTTGACTTAACTGCGGTATCTTATTTAAAGAAAATCAGCTTGGATTACCATGAAATTCAAGGTAATAGCCATAAAAAATAGATATAATAGTCTATAATAATACTGTTGAGTATGTCAAACACTTTCATTTGTATAATATGTATAATAAGTGATAGCAGTGTTCTAAGCATTTTATAAGTCATAACTTGTCTAGTCCTTACAACGATGGTGGGATAGGCAATGTTATCTCCAGCTTACATGTAAGTAAAGATTGATTATGTAGTTTATGTACAGTCATACAGCTATAAGTGACTGAACCATGATTCAAACCCTGTAAATCTGGCCCTAGTGTCTTTTCTCTGAACTAATATTATCTGTTGCCTCAAAGAGTTCATAAACATTCCCTTAACATGGAGAGTATTATTCCCATTTGCAAACAAAGAAAGGCTAAATTAAGGTTACATGACTCACTTAATATAGAGAGTGCCAAAAAAATGTATACACATTTTAAGAAAGAGCGGAAGAAATTGTATTAAAATTATAGATGAATGCAAGTCACATTTGACTTCTGTAATTTCAAGATGTGCTCAAAATGGTTACCATCAGTGGTCAGACACTTCTGATTATGGTGAACTAAAACTAATACAAAGATAACATCTCTTAAAATGTGTATACATTTTTTTTTTGTTGGCACCCCTGGTACCATGTATCTTGTGAATGGCAACACCTATAATTCACCTCTGGTCTTACACTGTTGAAGGCCTTGTTCTTTCTATTCAATAGTGTACATATATCACAAGAAGCACCAGGTTATATAAATAAAAAAGGTTATTTCCTTTAGAAGCTCTTATAGTTTATCATTTCAGTGTATACCTGTGTGCACAGATATTTATGTGGATGAATCTATATTAATTAAAATTCCCTAATATTTGCCTAATGCTGTAGTCAAATGTGGATTGTCCTCGGTGTCTGTGAGGGATTGGTTCCAGGACCCTCACAGACACCAAAATCTGTGATGCTCAAGTCTCTTATATAAAATGGCACAGTATTTTCATATAACTTATGCACATCCTCCTGTATGCTTTAAATAGTCTCTAGATTAATTATAATACCTAGTGCAGTGTAAATACTATGTGAATAGTTGTTATCCTATATTGGTCTTTAAAATTTGTATTTTTTAGTAGTATTTTTATTTATTTATTTTTTCTTTTTTTTAAATTTATTTTTTAATATTTCGATTCGAGGTTGGTTGATTCTGTGGATGTGGAATCCGTGGATACAGAGGACCTACTGTGTAAAGACCTATGGTTTATACTTTTTTAATAGTTGAAAACAAAATAAACCTCAGCTTAGAAGAAAAATGTGTTAGTAATATTCTATACACATTGTGTTATACATTATAGCCTTGATTGAAACATATAAATAATACATTTTCTAGGCCATTTTTTCTATTAGGAAAGGTTATGATCTTGGAAACCAAGGGAAAATTTTGAGATGTCCCAAAAGCAAGAGTTACAGAACTGCAAATAGTATAAGATGCATTATATGATGAACAAATCACATCTCCCTCTACAGCTTTTAGAGACAGTTCCTTGGTATATCTCCATAAGGCTGTAGAGGACATCTGATAGTACCTGTTGCTTT
The DNA here is from genome assembly GCF_000164805.1 of Carlito syrichta. Taxonomy (NCBI): domain Eukaryota; kingdom Metazoa; phylum Chordata; class Mammalia; order Primates; family Tarsiidae; genus Carlito; species Carlito syrichta. The sequence goes on from NW_007233089.1 coordinate 184,929, forward strand.
TAAGTTACAAAGAAGCTTAACAATTCTTCTACCTTAAAAAAAAAAACCAGAACTTTATTTTTTCATGTAAGTTGCCTCTCTCAGTCTAAACAAATGAAGATTATTTAAATTTCTTTAATAGAAATAAGATAAATTATTTATTCATAGAATTTTAGGGGTCAGTAGGATATCTGAGATTTTTATAGTCCAACCTTCTTGTTATATAGTTGAGAAAACTAAAGTTAAATAGTTTTTGGGAAGGGTAGAGATGAACTAGACTTCATATCTCCTGATTCTTATATCCTTAGTCTTTCCGCCATTCTACAAATACACATATGGGCTTAAAAATATCTAGAGAAGTGTGGATTACTTTGAATACAGATATGAAATCTAGTGAAAATAAATATACACTTTTTAAGTAAGTTTGATACCAGAGTTAAGGAAAAGATTTGGATTGGTTTTGTTTCTTTAATGGTGATGGCCGTACCATTTTATAACTGTGAAAATATGCACAGATATGCTTTTAAAACTTAATTAGGAAATTTTTTAAAAAGTAAAAAACATTTAGAAAGTTTCAAAATTTAAAAAGAGCAATTTAGTTGAAAAATTTTTTCCCCCTTTTAAATTTAGGATCCAAAAAGAAGCCCCTTCACTTGATTAGCTCTTCTGACAAGCCTGGATCAGATCTTTTAAAAGTGGAGTATATTAAGGTAAGAGCCATAGGATGATTATCTATTTATTGCATACTCAAAAATGTGCCCAAATGACCATATGTTACTCATGACTCAGCATGTGTATCACAATTTCTTTTCAGTTTTCAAACAGCTTTATTTATTTAGTGATGTTTAAAAACTTTTATATATCTTTTAAAAATTATATTGTATTATATTATAGAGATGTGGGGTACAAATAAGGATTAACTACACAAGTAGCCTGCATGCAGGTGAAATTTGGTCCTCCAATTGGCCCTCACTCCCCTGTTACAGGACCAGTTCCCTTTGTGTTGTTGCATGTCCTACCTCTTTTACTAGGAGTGCCTAGTGACTGCCAATCCCTCCCTTGTGCTGATGTGATTAATGTTCATGTTCCACTTATGAGTGAGAACGTACAGTATTTAGTTCTTTGTTTCTGTGATAGGTCTCTTAGTATGATGGTCTCCAGTTCCATTTAATTTGCTGCAAAGGCCATGATTTTGTTCTTTTTCATGACTGTGTAATACTCCATCATGCATACATACCACGTTTTCTTTATTCAGTCCACTTTCAGCGGGCAGCAGGATTGGTTTCATGTTTTTGCTGTTGTGACTAGTGCAACAGTAAACGTGTATGTAGATGCCTTTTTGGTAGAGTGAGTTATGTTCCTTCAGGTGTATTCCCGGGAGAGGGATTGCTGGATCGTATGGAAGGTCAATTTTTGGTTCTTTTAGGAAGTGCCACACTGCTTTCCATAGAGGTTGAATTAACTCGCACTCTCACCAGCATTGTAGAAGGGTTTCGTTTTCTCCACACCTGTGCCAGCATCTGTTGTTTGTTGATTTGTTAGTGATGGCCATCCTTACTGGAGTTAGGTGGTATCTCATTGCAGTTTCGATTTGTATTTCTATAATTAGTGAGGCTGAGCATTTTTCATGTATCTGTTGGCTGCTTGTATGTCTTCTTTTGAGAAGTGTCTGTTCACGTCCTTTGCCCACTTTTTAATGGGGTTCTTTGCTTTTTTTCCTTTCACTTTGAGTTCCTTGTAGATCCTGGATGTTAGGCCTTTGTTAGATATATGATTTGCAAATATTTTTTCTAATTCTGTGGATTGTCTCTTTACTCTCTTGATGATTTCCTTTGTTGTGCAAAACTTTTCAGTTTGATGAGGTCCCACTTGTCTATCTTAGGTTTTATGCACAACTTTTAAGAGGGAAATCTGTGCCTTTTTTTTTAACATATTTTTTATTTTAAAATTGTGGGGTACAGTTAAGGGTTAGGTATACAAATATGCATTGTGCAGGTACCCTTGTTGATGAGGTGTGCCCTCCCGTCTTCAGACAGATATCGACTACCGTTAATCCCACCTCCCTTCCTCTCCCTGCCCCCCCCCGTAGTTTCCTGCCACTGTCAATCCTTTTCTTATAGTATTACGATAGTTGTTCAAGGTCCACTTATGAGTGAGAACATGTGATACTCAGATCTTAGTTTCTGTGAGAGATCACTCAGTATTATAAACTCCAATTCCATCCAGGTTGCTGCAAAATTCATAATTTTGTTCTTTTTTATGGCTGTGTAATATTCCATTGTGTATATGTACCAAATTTTTAAAATCCAGTTCTCTTTTGGTGGACAGCATGGTTGGTTCCATGATCTTGCTATTGTGAACAATGCTGCGCTAAACATATGTGTGCAGGTATTTTTTTTCTTCAGGGTATATTCCCAGTAGGGGGATTGTGGGGTCATATGGAAGGTCGATTTTTAGAGCTTTTAGGAATCACCACACTGATTTCCACATAGGCTGCACTAGTTTACACTCCCACCAACAGTGCAGAAGTGTTTCCTTTTTACCGCATCCTCTCCAGCATCTGTTATTTTTTGAGTTATTGATAATGGCCATTCTGACTGGAGTTAGGTGGTATCTCAGTGTGGTTTTAATTTGCATCTCCTTGATGATTAGTGAGGTTGAACATTTCTTCATGTGTCTGTTGCCCACTCGTATGTCTTCTTTTGAGAAGTGTCTGTTCATATCTTTTGCCCACTTTGTAATGGGGTTGTTTGCTTTTTTTCTCACCCCTCCTGTTCAATATAGTATTGGAAGTCTTTTTTATTTGTACACATTTTTTCTTTTTTACTTAAGTGCAGTGCTATTCCACAATCACTAAACTTTTTGTTCCCAGGAAGCCTATGAACTAGTTGCTGTTTTTGTCTCCTAGGGCAGATTTAGATACCTATATTAATAGCAGGCCATTGATAGGTGACTTTTGACTGAGAATCCTGTATCAAAAAGGATAAAGTCCTATTAGGTTGGGTTCAGGAGAGAACTGCCCGGACCTATATTAATAGCAGGCCATTGATAGGTGACTTTTGACTGAGAATCCTGTATCAAAAAGGATAAAGTCCTATTAGGTTGGGTTCAGGAGAGAACTGCCCGGATTGAGAAGAGACCGAAAAATATGTCATGTGAGAAACACTGAAGGAACTGATGGTATTCAACTTCATCAAGATTAGTTGAATGGTGTAATTAATCAACTATTTATTGACTATCTGTCTGTGTTATTGAATGTCTTTACTGGGTAGTCACTTGGGATACAGAGTTGAAAAACATTCCCTGTTCTCGGGGAAAGTATAGACCAGTAGAGAGATAGCTAAGTAAACATCAATCAGAATATAATGTGGTTTATTCTCTAATAAAGGAAAGCCCAAAGCAAATATGGGTGGTGAGGCAGGAAAACTGGCCAGGCTAGCGAGCTTTTCACAGGAGGTATGTAAACCTTTGAGTTGAAATTACTGTTTGTTCTTAAGGAACAGATCTAGGATCACTGGATAGTTATAATGGGAGATAAATTTTTGACTCAGTAAGAAGTCCACATTAAATCAAAGTTCTCTAAAGATTGAATTGCTAAGGAAATAAGATTTCTTTCACTGAAGATATAAAAAACAGACTTGCTTAAAACTTTTAGGAGGGAGTTAACATTAGGTGATGGATGGACTAGATGATCTTTACACCTTCCAACCTTCAGAGTTTATCATTCTGGTTCCTAGCTACTGTTTTTCAGAAGTGAGTAGTCAACTGTTTGAAGAAAACACATTTGCACTATTACAATAAATAAACTATTTGGATGTAACCTTAAAATAATTACAACAAAATTAAATATATCACATACTTAAATAATTGATTTATTTACTTCGATTTAATTCCTACTTTAGCCTTTTTTTTTTCAGGCTGATAAGAATGGACCCAGTTTTCAAACTACTTTCGAAAAAACTGAGCAAACAGTTAAGGTAAGAAATTCTGTTAAAAAATATATTCTATTTGAAAATAATCCATTCTGGAAGTGTCTAGTATCCTTTGAGGAATGGAATATTGACTGGGTAATTTGATGACATACTCAAAGACCAATAAGAGTTATAAATAATCTGATAGATGCTACCATGCATTGTGTTTGTGATTCAGTTTAGTAAAGATGCTGTTTTGACTTATTGTATTACATCCTCATATTTTAAAAGGTTTAGTATTATTTTTAAATAAGGGAATGTATAAACAACAGAACTTTAATTTGCAAAGAACTAACAGGGTTCTAAATAAACCAAACTAAATAGCATTGTTTAATGCAGAGTTAAAAAACATAGAATTCAAGGAGATATGTTGAGTACTTGTGAAGCCATACTAAAGGAGTGACATAGAGGAAGAGGAGGCAAAATGTACATTGAAAAGACCTCATCTCTACAATAAATCAAAAAAGTAGCCAGGCGTGGTAGCACGCTCCTGTAGTTCCAGCTGCTAGGATGGCTGAGGTGGAAGGTTCGCTGGAGCCCAACAGGTCGAGACTGCAGTGGCCGGAGCAGCCACTGCACTCCAGTCTGGGTGACAGAGTAAGACTCCAACTCAAAAAAAAAAAAAAGAAAAGAAAATGAGAGAGATGAGGCTTAGATCACAGTTTTGAGAGATGGGAGACTCTATTGTAATATTGTAAACCTTCCTTTCTATAGTTTTTGTATCATTTAGTGTTTTAAGGCAATGAAAAATTCTTTTTATAAACAGAGCTTTTTACTGTATTTTAACTTGCTATTAGAATCCTACCCATTTGTGAAAGCAATTTGTGTTGCTTGTCTTAGCTTTCTAGAGTAACTGTTTTTAAAAATGTAGTACTTTCCCCCTATAAGCTATATAAAATAATAGAACCATTATTGCGGTTTTAGAAGATCATGTAGTAACTGAAAACTCACTCATAATTGTTTTATTTATATTTATACATATATATACACATACATATACACACACATATAATATATACATGTGTTATACACACGCGCACAGATAGACATACACAGTATTTTTTTTTTTTTTTTTGAGACAGGGTCTCACTTTGTCAACCAGGCTGAAGTACAGTTGTGCAGTCATAGCTCACTACAGCCTTGCACCCTTGGGCTCAAGCAATCTTCCCACCTTGGCCTCCTGAGTAACTGGGACTACTGGTGTGTGCCACCTTGCCTAGATAATTTTTAAATTTTTATTTATTTATTTATTTTTGCAGAGATAAGGGCTTACTATGTGGCACAGGGTCTCACTATGTTGAGGCCAGGAGTTCTCTTGCCACTGTACCTGGCCTCTTTTTATATTCAGATCTCATGGATGCCACATTTGAAATCATTTAGTATTAGTACATGGTGGTTCTGGAGTTTTATCTTTTGACTTACATGTTTTATATAATCATAATAGTTAATTGAAGATTCAAGAAACCATTTATAGGTTGAATATCAAGATAGTCATTAGAAGCAGATTATAGACTTCATGATAGTTATACTTGGGAAATGGAGTAATTAGGTAACTCCGGTATTCTAATGCACCCCTGAAATGTGTAAGTATAATTTATTCTCCGTATATTTCCCATTTAAAGGAGTTAGGAATCTTTCTCTCTTCTTCTAAGCAGTGATACAATTCTAGCTGCGAGTGTTTTGGGTCCTTCATGGAGACTAAAGGGTACAATTGGCCAAGAGAAATTAATTTTCTTTTTAAAACATTTTTAGGTGGCCTTTTCATCTTTAAATCTGTTACTACAAACGCAAGCTCTTCTCTCTTCTATTACTTACCTCACAAACATCATTCCATCAGATGATCAAAATATGGGTGTTGCCAAGGAGGTACACATTTCACCTGAAAAGCAACAAAAAAATTCAACTGTGCAGAAAGGTATGAAAAGCATAGGGTTTTAGAATTCTATAGTTAAATGAGGACTGTTAGAGATCATATAATTCAGTTATTTAAATGCCATTTTCGCTCATTCTGCCCTTAAAATTAAATTGTATGTGGGTATCTGATATATAAGCCAAATGTAGTCAATACTATATTTATTCTTTTTTTTGGTGGTGGAAAGGGCTACCTTTAGGTAGGTATTAGGGGAAGAAGGCATGTACTTATGTTGAGCTCTTCCTCCTCTCTCAGTGTCTCCTGCAGGGGCTTTATAGAGTGTTTGTCTTCCCTTTCATTTTCCTTAATTTCTTAAGAAAATTAACACTCAGACATATGAAGGTAGGGCTGCAGGGGTAGTGTCTAATTGGCCAAGGACCCAGGTTTTAGATCAAAGTTCAAATCCTGATTCTGCTATTTAAACTTGGCATATGATTTAACATTTCTGAGTTTCAGTGTGTTTATTTACTTTATTTTAGAATTTTTTTCTTTTAAATTACAAAAGTAATATACCCCACTGTTAAAAATGCAAACTCTACAGAATATGTGAAGCAGAAAAAAGTATTTGAAATCTTTAAGATTTTGAGAATTTTATATAATTTTTTTTTTAACATAATAGTGGTTCACTTGTTATAGGAAAGAAACCTTAAGAGTTTAGATTACTGGAATTGTACTGTGATAAAATGCTTTGTTTATTTTTAGTGATTGTGTCCTCTCAAGAGAATGACATTATTGGCTTCAGGCTGTTAGCCAAGTTAAATGCTTTTTGTGTTGTCATTTGCAATGAAAAGATCAATATTGCCGAAATCAAAATTCAAGGTAAGAATTCTCATGGTATTAAAATTGGTGAAAATGTAAGTTTGTCTTTTCCTTTATTTTTTTCTTTGCAGTTCTAGAAATATACAGATAAAGGGCTCTGAGCTGTGAAAACTCAAGGGATGTATTTGAACTATATTGCATGGTATTGAAATTGGTGAAAAGATAAGATTTTCTTCCCTTTTTTTTCTTTGCAGTGCTAAGGAACATACAAATAGAGGGCTCTGAGTTGTGAGAGTTCTAAGGTTGTAATGGAACATTTGCTTTCTTCTTTTGGGGGAATAGATATTGGTCAGAATTAGACCAAGCTAATTGAACCCCACACACTCTGGTCTTGGGATCTTCCTAAGAGTTCTTTAGGAGGTGGATATTGATGTCAGTGCAGGAATGTTGTTGATGGGCTGGGAGAAGGGTCAGTCCAGAATTCAGGCGAGGGTCTATGGATTTGCTTCATTTTTCTAATATTGTATTTAAAAAAAAAAATCTGTTTTTTACTTTGATTTTTTTTTTTTTTTTGAGTTGAAGTCTCACTCTGTCAGCCAGACTGGAGTGCAGTGGTAGTAGCCTCAACCTGCTGGACTCCAGCGATCCATCCGCCTCAGCCTTCCAAGTAGCTGGAACTACAGGCGCGTGCTACTACACCCAGCTATTTTTGATTTACTGTAGAGATGAGGGCTCACCAAGTTGCCCAGGCGGGTCTTGATCCCGCGGGCTCAGGCAATCCACTCACCTCAGCCTCCCAAGGTGTGAGATTACAGGCTGAGCCACCGAGCCTGGCTTACTTTGATATTTTATATATAATTATATAATTATACATTATATTTATCTCTATTATTTTTTATTTTTATGAGAAATAGTCTTTTAATGAAGAACTAAATCTGTAAGCTCATTATGTTCTTTTAAGCAAAAGCCGTTAAAACTCATGTAGCTTTTCCTCTGGCCTTATCTTTACCAGTGTGTTGTGGTCTGGCAATCTAGTCAACATAAAGAATATGTTAAGTGAAATTCGTGAAGAACTTAAAAACCAGTAAGCTAGGGCCTTTTTTTCTTTGTCCTTTCCAAACTGGCACAGCATCTACTCATCTGAATTTCGTCTGTGAAATTTTATAGCTTCCATGTAAATGCCTGGATATAAAATATAAAGGATCTTCTTGAATCCTAAGATAATTTAATTGTCCTAGGTATAGTTTGTTTCTGAAGATTGAAAATTCAGATAATTATTGTTTAAATGAATTTGTGGGTTTTGGTGTTTGTAAAACTGAAAAAAATCTAATATTGCAACTTAATTATCAATTAGGAATTCAGACACTGCTAAATTTTTAAAAATATCCACAAATAAAATCATGCAATGCAAAGAAAGATCTTGTTTATGGTAGATCTATAGAAATTATAATAATGCAATTTTTTTTCAGGCCTCAATTCTTCTCTTTCTCTTCAGTCAAGAAAACAGTCCTTTTTTGCCCGACTTGAAAATATTATTGTCACAGATGTTGATCCTAAGACTGTTCATAAAAAAGTAGGTGATAGTAAATAGATAGTTGATATGTTTTCGTGGTAAATGTGTGATTCTATTTTAAAATTTATTTTATAAAAGTAATAAAATTTACTTTACAGAAAAATTTTTTCATAAAGATTATAAATACAAACCATTTTCTAAATGGAATTTTATTTTGTCATTACCTTCTGAGAGAGAGTATGTTCAAATCTCTGTTTTTCAGGCTGTGTCAATAATGGGGAATGAAGTTTTTCGTTTTAACTTGGATTTGTATCCAGATGCTACTGAAGGGGATTCATATACTGACATGTCGAAAGTGGATGGTGTGCTGTCACTGAATGTTGGCTGTATTCAGCTTGTCTACCTTCATAAATTTCTTATGTCACTTCTGGTAAGATCATTATATATATTGATTTTTTAACTTAGGAATGCCTAAATAGTTCTGATAATTAGGATTGCAAATGTATAACTTTGGGTTTTGAAGGAGCGTTGTTTTGATTATAGATGGTATGAATGATGTAGTGGTTGAAACCACTGGTTACTAGTTGAAATCTGAATCATTTAATGATTTTTGTCTAGAACAAATTGTTTTTGCTATAATATAATGAAGTCACATTTTTGTGTACGAAAATTAGTGAAAGTTTTTTTTCTCTGTTCCTTAGCCATATAACATTAACCTAGGTCAGGCAGCTTATATCTATGAATGGATTATCAGTAATTTCTTCCTACTTTTAGAAAAATAGGAATCAACTGAAAGTTGTCTATTGGAAATAAAATTGGCACATGTATAAAAGAATATGGTATTATTATTTATGTTCAATATCAATCTCATACCAGATGTTGTTTGATGACTGGAAGTCTTCTGTTTGAATTTCGCTGTTTATACTTTATGTCCATAGACCTTCCTGAATAATTTCCAGACAGCCAAAGAGTCTCTCAGTGCTGCCACTGCCCAAGCTGCAGAAAAAGCTGCCACAAGTGTGAAAGATCTGGCCCAGAGAAGTTTTCGTGTTTCCATCAATATTGATTTGAAAGCACCAGTTATAGTCATCCCTCAGTCTTCCATTTCCACCAGTGCAGTAGTGGTCGATCTTGGGTTAATCAGAGTTCAAAATCAGTTCAGTCTGGTGTCTTGTGAAGAATACTTAAATCCTCCAGTAATTGATAGAATGGATGTGCAGCTAACAAAGCTTACCCTTTCTAGGTATGCTCTTTTCATAAAAATTATGGATTAAAATATGTTCAATTTTTTTTGTTACCCTTTCTAGGTATGCTCTTTTCATAAAAATTATGGATTAAAATATGTTCAATGTTTTTTGTGAAATTTTATGATCATTTAAATTCATATTCATCAAGGTAAAGGAATGAGACAAAATATTCCTTGTAAATGAAAACCAGAAACAAGCAGGCGAAGCTCTTCTCATATCAGATAAACCATTAATTATAGACTCAGTTTTGAAGACATTCGAACAAAACGTTTGAATCATTATTTAAAGTAGCAATAACTACTTGTTTTTTTTTTAATATGTTGCATTTCCCCCCATATTTATGTGTATGTATCATTTCTTCATTAGGACAGTGATCCAGCCAGGCACCTCCCATCCTGATATCCAGCTTTTGCACCCAATTAACTTGGAGTTTTTTGTAAATCGGAATTTGTCTGCATCTTGGTATCACAAGATTCCTGTTGTGGAAATTAAAGGACATCTTGATTCAATGATTGTAAGTCTATGAATGAAAAAAATAACTTTGTTATTGAAATTTTGAACTCTGAAGGCTTTGTCAGTAGAAATAAAAATGAAATGAATTTTTTACTGAAATTATTAATAATTTTAGTTAAACGTCCAAGAGGATTATTATTATTTTCAGTAGAATTTACGTTTTAGGTATGTGCTACTTAACTTTTAAATTTGCTGTACATATACGTTGGTAGGTGTCTCTATGCAGATTATTTATTAGTTTATTATACTATATCTCATATATGCACGTTTTTATTTTTAGGGATATCTAAGTACCCCTAAGATAACTATAGCATTGAGAAAAATGCCAATTTTTGTATTGAAGACAAACATTTTATTTCATTGAAATTATTTTTTTAAAAAGCAGAATTCATGCATTTTCTGGATTTGTCACATGTAAAACATGATCAGATTTCTTTGGTTATAATAAAATTTCTCTAAAGATGGTATAAGTTCAGTCAGTGGAGCTAATGTTGACTCATAAATTATATTACTTTTCTATAAATTTTTTTATCTTTGAAAATAAAAATTTTAACATGAAGTTAGTAGTGTAATACTTGGGTAGATATTATTTATATCACTTTTCAGTCAGTGTTAGTATTATTCTGTTGCTTGTATTTTGTTGCTGGGAATTTGTTTTCTGTATTAAAATGGTTTCATTGTAAAATGTAATATATTTATCTTTTAACACAATATTTCACAGGTTAGTCTAAATCAAGAAGATCTTAATCTTTTATTTAGGATATTAGCAGAAAATCTTGGCGAGACTACTGAGGACATGGATAAAGTGAAACCAAGAGCACAGGAGACAGGTGAGAGGCTAACAGTAGGTGGCATAGTATATGGGTCTACTTATTTTGCAATTTAGTAGAGAGATAGGCAATAAAAATGAAGTAAAGAAATATATACTTACAAATTGTGATTTGTATTACCAAGAAAACAAACAAGATGCTATTGAATGAAATTGTAGTTGGAGATGATTGATTCTTTTTAGTTAAACAGTCAGTCAGAGTTTCCAGACTTTTTTCTAAGTTGCATGAGTTGAGAGGAAACCATAAAGAATGACTTCAGATCAGTAGTGGATTCTGGAATAATCACTGAATTTGCATTTGTGGAGAAAACCATTTTGAGCTGGCAGTAGGTTATGGTGGGCTTATCTTTCTGATTTTTAAATAAAGCTTAGTAGTAAAATGTCTATAAGAATTGGATTGGCTGATAAATTACCACTTCCCAAAGAAACTAAACAGATTATACTGAAATAAAAATGCAAAGATATTTAAATTATTAGTTACGGTGACCCTTTTGACTTAAAGACAAAGTAACTACCAGAACTCTTTTTTAAGCTAATATATATGTATGTTTATATAACATATGCACACATACACAAGGTTATAATCTATAGTTTTTCAAACAAATATTATCATATATATGTGCATTTATGTGTGCACTTTGTTTTTTAAAAAATTGATAGTGTATCTTGGTGTTCATTCTGTATCTGTAGACATGTATAAATCTTCATTCTTTTTAGTGGTTATGTGGTATTCAATTCTTTTGAAGTATAATAATTTATTTAGCAAGTCCTTAGTGATAGACATTATGGATTGTTTTCAGTCTTTCACTGTTCCCATGTTTCATTGACCATACTTGTACATACACTTTTATAAGTACATGCATATCTGTAGGATAATACTTGTTAAAGGGCACATTATTTTTATTAATTTAATCTAAACTCAATAATTTGAGCAAATACATTTAAGACAATTAATTTAAAATTTTGACAGATTTAGCTGATTGCCCTTTATGGAACTTGTACTAATTTTCACCTCCACCAGGTTGTTTTTCTGTATCTTTCTATTGCAGCATGTCATCAGATTTTAAAAATTTTGTTCATGTGCTAAGTGAAAAATGGTACCTCAATGTATTTTTACTATTAAAAAACTATTTTACTGATGCTAATACAATAGTGAAGTAAACAAATCTTAAGTGTACAAGCTATTAAACTTTTACATATGGATACTCCTTTGCAATCGCCACGATCAAGATATAATACATTTTCAGCTCCCCAGAAGGCCTCTCTCTTGCCCTTCTTCAGCCAGTTCTCAACACTCCCTCTGCAAATTCACCCAGAAGTAACTACCATTTTAACTTTTAGTAGATTGGTTAGGTTTGCCTCTTTTTGAATTTCTTATAAATGGAACCATACAGAATACTCTTGGTGTTAAATGGCTTCTTTCACTTAACATTTGTTTGTGAGATTCGTTCATATAGCTGTAAGTAGCAGTAGTTTGTTCTTTTTATTCCTGTGCAGCATTTAATTATAATGAATGTGTCAAAATTTATTTATCCATTTGTCTTTTATGAACATTTGGGTTATTTCCAGTTTGTGGCTGTGAAAGTGTTTATGAAAGTTAATTGTATGTGTCTTTTGATATACATATATACTCTTTTTTGATATATAGAATTACTGAGTCATATTTAGATTTGCATTTAACTTCAGTAACTTACACCAAATTATACCAAACAATTTTCCAAGTGGTTGTACTAATTAACTTTCCTACCAGCAAAGTATGAGAGTTCTAGTTGTTTTTCCTTCTCACCAGTACTTAGAACGGTCAATTTTTAAAAATTTAGCCATTCAAGTAGATACACAGTGGCGTCTCTCTATGGTTTTTATTTGATCCCTGATTGCTAATGATGTTGAGCACTTTCTGGTTATTTTGTTTATTGGCCATTTGAGTATCTGCTCTTGTGACATAATTACTCAAGTCTGTTGACTGTTATTTCTTGTTTTTTTTGTTTTGTTTTTTTTGAGTTGGAGTCTCACTCTGTCGCCCAGACTGGAGTGCAGTGGCCGCTCCTGGCCACCGACTGTTATTTCTACTGAGGTGTTGGTCTTTTTTTCTTATTGATATGTAGGAGTTTGTACATTCTGAATACATGTCCTTTGTTGATTATATGTGTTATATGCAGTGGGTTAGTGTATGTGTATAAATATCCTTTTCCCTGCTATGGTTTGCCCTGAATTCTTTTTTTTTTGAGTTGGAGTCTCACTCTGTCGTCCAGACTGGCGTGCAGTGGCTGCTCCCAGCCACCGCAGCCTCAACCTGCTGGGCTCCGGCGATCCTTCCTCCTCAGCCTTTCGAGTAACCGGAATTACAGGCACGCGCTACCACGCCCAACTAATTTTTTGATTTACTGTAGAGATGAGGTCTCGCTGCCGAGGCGGGTCTGGAATCCGCGGGCTCAGGCAATCCACTCACCTCAGCCTCCCAAAGGTGCAGGAGCCACCGAGTCCGGCTTGCCCTGAATTCTTTTAATGGTTTTTTAAAATAGAATTTGTTAATATCAATACACTTTAATTTACTACCTTTTTAAGTGATACTAGTCTAAGAATTGTTTTGTAAAAGCTGAATATTTACTATAATTATTTCTTCTGGCTCACGTGGTGTTTAGAATGGTGCTGGAACAAGATGATAGCTAAGAAACTGCCGGCCGGGCTCGGTGGCTCAGCCTGTAATCCCAGCGCTTTGGGAGGCTGAGGTGAGTGAATTGCCTGAGCCCGTGGGTTTGAGACCCGCCTGGGCAACTTGGCGAGACCTCATCTCTACAATAAATAAAAAATTATTTGGGCGTGGTAGCACGCGCCTGTCATTCCAGCTGCTTGGAAGGCTGAGGCGGAAGGATCGCCGGAGCCCAGCAGCTCGAGGCTGCAGTGGCCAGCAGCGGCCACTGCACTCCAGCCTGAGTGACAGGGTGAGACTCCAACTCAAAAAACAAAACAAAACAAAAGAAACTGCCCTATGCATTACTTTCTTGAAGTGAATAATTAACAGCAGTGGTTTTCCGCATGGATTTCTGGTATGGTTTATACTGCAGAATTCCTTTGTGTTGTACTAGTGGTCAACATAATGTTAACTGAAATAATGGTAATGGCTAGTTTAGTGATACTGAGGGACAGTAGAGAGTGAAGGCTGTATGCTGAGGCTGATGAATTTAGACTCCACCGTTTGTGTGACACTGGACAAGGTACTGAATCTGTGCTCTGTGGCTCATCGGTTAAATAAGGACAAAAAAGTTCTTACCTCAAAGGGATGTCATAAGAATTAAATAGGACCATGCAGAGCCCTTAGAACAGTGTCTGGTACACAGGTAAACACCTATGAGAGCTGCATTATTTTTGTTTATTACAGTTTGGAATGTAGTTTTCTTATATCTTATAGGGTATGTGAATTTCAGAAAAACAGCATCCTAGTTATATTGCTTTACTTTTGTTTCTTTGTGTTGCATAAGAGACCTTAACCTTTCGTCCCCTGTTTCTTTTCTACTTTTGCCTCTTGCTAGACTCCTCATGACTTAACCATGTCAAACTCCATTTTCAAAACTGTCATGTGTTATCACTCTTTGGCTTTTCATAGTCTCCTATGTTTTTCTTGGAATGTCTGCTCTGTGTGATGAGGTCCTTCAGCTCTACTTGAATGATACCTCCTCTATCAGGCCTTTCTTATAACAGTGTCTTGCCTTGTTCTGTGCTTTCAGTGCATTTTATGTCGAGTCTATTAACATTTGTACATTTAATGTGACTAGGTGTGGTCTGTTTATTTTTCTTGTTTATGTTTAAATGTATATATCTCTTCTACTAAACTATGAGTTTTCTAAGGGCTGGAGCTATTACTGACACACAGATTTTTAGTGCCTGTCATTCACCAGGTCCAAAATACTTACAGAAGTCCACAGTAAGTGTCTGTGGAAGCAATGTGTGAATAAAAGTGAATGAATTTCTTTTAAACATTTTTAGGTGAAATTAAAGAGCCCTTTGAAATCTCTGTATCACAACAAGATGTGCATGCTTCAAAAGATACTTTTACAACTGGAGTGGAAGAATTTAGATCTGTAGACATCATTAACATGCTGCTGAATTTTGAAATTAAAGAGGTGTGTAATTTTCATCTGTTTTTGTAAAGTGAAATGAATAAATAATGAATATTTGGCATTACCTCTACTAAGGTAAATTTGTAGATAATTGATACAGATTTTTAAAATCTTATATAGGCTGCTTACATTTTACAGTAATCTTTTAAAATTTGAAAATTTGTTAAGGATGATATATTTGGAAAATGTAGTATTTCATAGAGAAAACGGTAGCATGTCCTATAACATACTTTTTAAAAATTTTAGGACAGTAGGAATGTGGCTTGCTTTGGGTTTCATATAAGTCAGAAAAGTGACAGAGAAATTCTTTACAAATTTTAGAGCCCTTAATAGAATAAAACACAATGGAGTTCCACTTAAAAAAATATTACATTACTTTCATATGCTTGCTGTCTTCAGATTCTTGAGGAAAGATTAAATGAATTTTCCTCTTTATTCACACATTCAGCAAATATTTATTGTACGTGCTGGGTGGTAAGGATGCAGAAGTAAAAGGCATAGACTGTGAACAAACGAAATTTTTCTAAGTGTTCCCCTGAAAACTCTGCTCAGGTACTACTAGAGCTTGTGGTATTGATGTTAGGGAGAGGGCATCTAAGCAGAATGGGAGGATCAGGAAATAGTTCCTGGAGGAAGTGACATTTGAGTCAAATTTTTAAAGAAAAATAAGATACTAGCTGAGAAAAGGGGATCAGGAAAGAGCCTGGGGCAGGGTAGAAAGAAGAACAAGCATTAAAGTATGAATATGTGAAAAATGTGGATACAGGTGCTTGCAAGGACTTCCTCTAAAATTCCTTCATTATGAAATGGTTTTATAGAATTGTATGCTCTTTCTTCAAACTAAAAATAATCATTGTACAAATAGATTCTACTTTTTTGATCTGAAATACATGCTTTGAAACTAACTTCTTTCATGTTAAAAGCTCTGATAATCAGAGTTACTGAAGATTTACTCTTTGATAATGGAAATGTTGATAGGTGAATCATTCCATTTGCAAATATACTTAATTAACATGTGTACATAGACGACCCATACATCTTTAAAATATTATTTATAATACATATTATGATAGGTCCCTTTACTTAGGACAGTATTTAGATAAAGGAGGTGCAGTCTGTAACCCTCTACCAAGTGGATATTTGACATTGTCTGAGAACATTCTCGGTTGACATGACATGGGGAGGGGCTGATGGTAGCTAGTGGGCAGAAGCAGAAGTGCTGCCGGATGCCCTGCCTGCACAGGATGGGCCTGTGCCTGAGGAGCAGTTGACTGTTAGCCTCACAGGCTTTCACATGCAAGACCATGCATCACACTGCTGGAATTAAGTGGAGCTGTGGTTTTTGTTCTTGGTACTTTACATTTGAAAATCACTAGAATAGTGCTGATGCTTCAGAAGTCTGAACAACAACAACAAAAAAGCCTGAACACATAAGTATGCCTTCTAAGGAATATAACTTTCAGGCATAAGTAGAAGTAAACAGCTTTACATTGTGTGTGAATTTCTTGCTTATATCATTCTAGGTGATTATAAAATTATTGACTTGTCTTCTTTAGTGAAGTAGTTTGTGGTAATACTGGTGCCTTCTTTTAGGTTGTGGTTACTTTGATGAAAAAAACAGGAGCAAAAGGAAGGCCTTTACATGACCTTAGTGTCCTACAGCTTGGAGTGGAAGCTAGAGTTAAAACCTATGATGTGACAGCTAAGGCATATCTAAAAAAAATTGGTATGCGATGCTATGATTTCACTGGTAAGTGTGAAGCATCATCTGTGTAAATTATTCATCAGGCAGATGGTCCCTACCTTTTTATCAGCATTAACGTATTTTTTTATGTCACCAGAATTATTTAGTTAAATTACTACACTGATCAAAAGAATGTGATATTTTGAAATTATTATCTTATGTAATTATTCATCATAAATGATTAATAAATATATATATTTGACATTAAGGAGAATATGTCTAAAAAAAGAAGACACATTGTACCTTGTAGTCTCACATCTTTCTCCTAAAATAAAGTGAACTTGTATTTACCTTGTTGTTTTTATACAGGCAAACTTGTATTGAGAATAATGCCTGGTTTGTGTGTTTTATAGGTTCTTTAATATATTATGATTTGTCTACATTGAGAATATTACAGTAGTACCAGATGTTATGCCAGTAGCAATTGGCAGGTGTGAGTTTTATTGTGTTTATGGGGTTTCGATTTTTCAAAGTCAAGTTTATTGAGGTATGATTTATTTGCAGTGTAGTTCATTCTTTTTAGTGTACAGTTCTATGAATTTGACAGACATGCATTTGTGTCTGTCCTGTTTTATCTCATTTATTTATTTATTTATTTTTTTGAGTTGGAGTCTCACTCTGTCGCCCAGACTGGAGTGCAGTGGCCGCTCCTGGCCACTGCAGCCTCGACCTGCTGGGCTCTGGTGATCCTTCCGCCTCAGCCTTCCAAGCAGCCGGAACTACAGGCATGCACATCATACCCGGCTGATTTTTTGATTTATTGTAGAGATGAGGTCTTGCTGCCCAGGCGGGTCTCGAACCTGCGGGCTCAGGCAATCCACTCACCTCAGCCTCCCAAAGGTGCAGGATTACAGGCTGAGCCACCGAGCCCGGCTTGTCCTGTTTTAAAACATGTTTGAAATGTTTAAGAGACATGATAGATCAGCCTTGTCTTTTTCTGTTTTAGACTCTAATGGAGAACCTCTTCACGTTATTAACTCTTCTAATGTGACTGATGAACCCCTTCTCAAAATGTTATTTACAAAGGTACCTAGTTTCATTTCTTTAATTTTTGAATATGTGTGTGTATTACCCTCTTATATCACATTCCAATTTTCTCTCCAAAATTTTGTATTCTAAACTGGTTGTAGAAAATTATGCAAGCTTATGAAAATGCTGAATACTTTCATTAACTTTCTGAGATACCCTGTGATGTTGAATAAATTAGAATAACACAAAGGTCCATTGTAATCCAAAGTAAAGTGTGTTATACTCTAGATATACTACCATATTTTTTTCCTACTGTTTAGATTAGTGTACCTAATCTAGGTATACTAGCATATCCTCCAGGGTAAGATAGAGAATTTGAGTTTTTGCTTCTATAAAATGTGAGAAATGCTATATGGTCAGTTTTTTTTGGTGTGCATGTTCTTACTTGCCCTTTAGGAATATATTTATATTGTTTTAATAGCATATTTTAAAAAGTAAAGAATGTTATCTTCAGTATGTGAACGTTTAACATTTGTAACCCAGTGGCTTAATTCTTCCCTATTTGTAGGCAGACAGTGATGGACCAGAATTTACAACCATTCATGACAACACCAAACAGCGATTGAAGGTAAATCTTATAGAGTTTACTGTAAGACTGTGAATTGTGTTTATTAACTTTAGCTTCATAGCCATGTTATTTGTGAGATTGTGCACTTTAAAATTAGAATAAAGGGGACAACAATAATAGATATAATTTGTAGACAAAATAAATAGGTATGGAATTGAAATAAAGTTCTTACAAAAAGTTAGTTTGAGTTCCTAAAAGATGATTTGTTTCCCAGATGTGAATTGTGATTACTTGATAATATGAATAATACATTTAGAGGAAATCATGTTAATGTTAGTCCACTGTGGTTATTTGGCTTAACGTTGATGGAAGCATTAAGCATTTGAATTAGGTACTGGCGTTAGAATTGGAATAAGGACAAGGATAAAGCATGGTCTAGTATAGACGTTTCTCATAACTCATTTAAGCATATATGGTCAGGTTTGGAGCCCTTGAAATGTGGCTTATATATCTTTACTCAAACTCATCAAATTCTGTTGAGGTTAGAATTGTGGTAGCAAATGGTAGTGTGCAGAATGTTGGCTTATTGACTGATAAGGATTAGCATTGTAATAGTGAATACTTTTTAAAAGAAACTAAAGTTTAAAAAAGGCCCTTAGTTGAACTTTTCTTGTGCTATTTGTATCTGTTAAAGAGTGACATAAAAATGTTATTAAACCTAAAATCTCTCTCTCTAATTGTTCATTATCATAGGTTTCATTTTCATCCTTAGACTTAGTACTTCATCTGGAAGCTTTACTTTCCTTCATGGATTTTTTATCATCTGCCAATCCATCCTCTGAACCTTCTTCTGAAAAGGAATCTGAATTGAAACCACTCGTTGGGGAGTCCAGAAGTCTCATTGTCAAAGCTGGTATTTATTCTTGAGTCATGGCTAATACTTTCTACCTACCTGAACTTTAAGAATCATAAAATAACTTGTTTTTTTGAGCTAAGATAATTTTTAGCACTTTGACATTATAGCTGCTCTGATAGATTAGGTTTGTTTCAAGAGAAAGCAAATGTTATCTCTGTGGGACTATCATGCAGTTCAGTGAGGGTTTTCAAGTAAGTGTGTTTAAATATTAATCATGAATTTGTATTTCATTTAACTGTCTAGCTTTTACATAAAATAGTTGCATATACTTGTGTTTGAAGTCTTCAGTTGATTGAAAGTGAGAGAGGATGAAATTATGGATACAACTGTACATAGTAACAAAGGCCCATTTCAGTTAGTCAAGTAGACTTACCTGGTGCTCAACAATTTTAAGTGCTTTGTGGGACACTGAAGGGAGAGATCTCATGGAAGAGATAGGATCACTTTGACTTCTAACCAAAACTGTATTGAGATTACACACAGTTATGGGCACATGTTCCCTGGCATATGATTCTTGTTATGAAATGGTAGGTAGGAAGTATCTGGTATGAATAAAGAATATGTGCCTGTTTTTAAGACAAATGTCGATGTAGTTATTTTTCTTTTATGTTATATGATGTAAATATTTAACATCTGGTAACTTAATTTTCAGACCATTAATTTTGAGACCATTTTGAGTGATTTGTATATTATTGGCACTTCACTGTAAAACTGTCAGTACCATTAGATCTGATACGAGGATCTGATTTTTTTAAAAAACCATGGATTAGAGCAACAATTTTGTTATAAACTAGAGTCAAGAAGTTTAACCTTCTTTGCTGTTAATGTACCTGTCACATTAATGTCTTTAGAAATATATAATCTTTATATAATATATGTAATACATACACAGTTGAATAAAGGAAAAGGCAGTTAACCTAACAGTAAACTACAAATAATATTAATCCAAAGAAACAGTCTTTTTATTTTGCTAGATGGTGGGTCCTGATGGTTTGAATATGCTACATTAAATATTAAAGGAAAAATTCACCTATCATCATATTAGTGATTAGGATGATATTCTTCATGCTTTTGCAGTTTTACAGGAAGGGTCTGTTTACTTCAGGGAAGACAAATTTCTAGGAAAACATTACAGAATTTATCAATCAGGATCTGGATTAAAGTTGATGTAGGGAATACATTTAATTGTGGGCTTTTTGTTTCCTTTATTTATTTATTATTTTTATTATGATATTGTGGGGTACAGTTAAGGGTTAGGTATACAAATACGTTTTGTTCAGGCACCTTTGTTGATAAGAGGTGTTTCCCCTTCCCCAGACAGATATTTGCTACTGTTAATCCCATCTCCCTCCCCCACTAGTTTCCCATGACTGTCACTCATTTTCTTATAGTATTAAATTGGATGTTCAAGGTCCATTATATGAGTGAAAACATGTGATACTCGGATCTTTGTTTCTGTGAGAGGTCACTCAGTATTATAGACTCTAGTTCCATCCAGGTTGCTGTGAAATTCATGATTTTGTTCCTTTTTATGGCTGTGTAGTATTCCATCATGTATATGTACCACATTTTTTTAATCCAGTCCTTTTTTGATGGGCAGCATGGTTGCTTCCAGGTTCTTACTATTGTGAACAATGCTGCGATAAACATATGTGTGCAGGTATCTTTTTTATATAGTGATTTGAGTTCTTCAGGGTATATTCCCAGTAGGGGAATTGCAGGATCATATGGGAGGTTGATATTTAGAGCTTTCAGGACTCACCACATTGCATTCCACAGAGGTTGCACTAGTTTACACTCCCACCAACAGTGTAGAAGTGTTCCCTTCTCGCCACACCCTCTCCAGCAGCTATTATTTTTTGAGTTGTTGATAATTGCCATTCTGACTGGAGTTAGGTGGTATCTCAGTGTGGTTTTGATTTGCATCTCTCTGATGATTAGTGAGTTTGAACATTTCTTCTTGTGTCTGTTGGCTGCTCAGATGTCTTCCTTTGTGAAGTGTCTGTTCATATCTTTTGCACATTTTATAATAGGGTTGTTTGTTCTTTTCAGCGCCTTTGAGTTCCTTGTAGATCCAAGATGTTAAGCCTTTGTCAGACCTGGTGTTGGCAAATACTTTTTCCCAGTCTGTAGGCTGTCTCCCTGCTCTCTTGATGGTTTCTTTGGCTTTGCAGAAGCTTGTCAGTTTAATGAGGTCCCACTTGTCTATCTTATCTCTTATGGCCTGTGGGTTTCGGGTTTTGTTCAGGAATTGGATGCCAGTTCCGATTTCCATGAGGGTATGTCCTTCATTTTCTAAGGTTATTATGGTTTGAGGTTTTACATTTAGGTCTCTGATCCATTTGGAGTTAATTTTTGTGTATGGGGATAGATAGGGGTCCCATTTTAATCTTCTGCATGTGGTCAGCCAGTTTTCCCAGCACCATTTACTGAATAGGTTCTCCTCTCCCCAGTGGTAGGTGGTGGAGGCTTTGTCGAAGATGAGTTCGTTGAGAAATTGAGGTTTTGCTTCTGGAATCTCAATTCTATTCCATTGATCTATATGCCTTTTCCTATACCAATACCAAGCTATTCTGATGATTGTAGCTTTATAGTAAAGTTTGAAGTCTGGTAATGTGATACTATCTGCTTTGTTTTTTTTGCTGAGGATTGTTCTGGCTATTCTTGGACGTTTGTGTTTCCATATGAATTCCTGTGTTGTTTTTTCTAGGTCTGATAAGAATGTTGCTGGTAATTTAATAGGTATTGCATTGAACCTGTACATTGCCTTAGGAAAGATGGACATCTTCACAATGTTGATTCTTCCAATCCATGAGCATGGGATATTTTCCCACTTGTTTGTGTCATCTTTGATTTTTTTGGGCAGTGTTTTGTAGTTTTCATTGTAAAGGTCTTTCACGTCTCTGGTTAGGAAGATGCCAAGGTATTTCATTTTTTTTGTGGCTATTGTGAATGGAATTGTGTTTTTTATTTGGGTTTCTGTTTATTATTGGTGTAAAGAAGTGCGATTGTCTTTTGCACATTTATTTTGTATCCTGAGACTTGGCCAAAGGCCTTTATCAGTGTAAGGAGGTTTTTGACACGTTCTCTTGGGTTTTCAAGGTACACAATCATATCGTCTGCAAAGAGAGATAACTTGACTTCCTGTTTTCCTATTTGGATACCCTGATTGCCTTCTCTTCTCTGATTGCTTGAGCCAGTACTTCCAATACTATGTAGAACAGGAGGGGTGAGAGTGAGCATCCTTGTCTTGTTGCAGTTTTCAGGGGAAAGGGTTCCAGTTTTTGTCCGTTTAGGAGTATGCTGGCTGTGGGTTTCTCGTAGATGGCTTTTACTATTTTGAGAAATTTTTGCCATATGCCTAGATGTTTGAGGGCTTTTATCAAGAAGGGGTACTGGATTTTAACAAAAACTTTTTCTGCATCTAATGATATAATCATGTGGTTTTTGTTTTGACATCTGTTGATGTATTTAATTACATTTATGGTTTTACGAATGTTGAACCAACCTTGCATCCCAGGTGTGAAACCTACTTGGTCATGATGGATGATTTTTGAGATGTATTGTTGAATCTGGTTTGCTGGTATCTTGTTGAGAATTTTAGCATCTATGTTCATTAAAGATATTGGCCTGTAGTTCTCTTTCTTTGTTGGATCTTTAACTGGCTTGGGTATCAATGTGATGTTGGCTTCGTAAAATGATTTGGGTAGAATTCCATCTTTTTTAATTGCCTGGAATACCTTCAGTAGGATTGTTACCAGCTCCTCCTTAAATGTCTTGTAGAATTTTGCTGGAAGGCCATCTGGACCAGGGCTTTTTTTTGTAGGTAGTTTTCTTATTATGTAGTCAATTTCCTTGATTGTTATTGGTCTATTTAGGGTATCAATTTCTTCTTGTTCCAACCTAGGTAGATTTTGTGATGTCAGAAAGTTCTCCATTTCCTTAAGGTTTTCAAGTTTGTTTCCATACAAGTGTACATAGTAGTCTCTAATGATCTTTTGTATTTCTTCAGGTCAGATGTGACTTCACCTTTTGTGTTTCTGATTGTGTTTATTTGGGTTTTTTCTCTTTTTTCCTTGGTCTTGTTTATCCTTTCGAAGAACCAGCTTTTTATTTCATTGATTTTTTGTATTATCTTTTTGTCTTCTATATCCTGGATTTGGGCTTTTATTTTGGTGATCTGGATTCTTCTGCTGAAATTAGGATTTTGTGGTCCTGCTTTTCCAGCTTCCTTAGGTGGCTTGTTAGGCTGTTAATTTGTGTTCCTTCCATTTTCTTCATGTGTGTTTGTGGGGATATAAATTCCCCTCTTACTACAGCTTTTAAGGCATCCCCGGGATTTTGGTAAGATGTTTCTTCATTTTCATTTGTGTCCAGGTATCTTTTGATCTCTGTTTTGATTTCATCATTGACCCAGGAGTTGTTTAGCATCATGCTGTTTAGTGTCCATGTCTTTGTGGGTTTTGGGGGGACCTAGGTGGTATTAATGTTTATTTTCATTCCACTGTGGTCCTAGAAGGTGCACTGTAGAATTTCGGTCCTTTTAAATTTGCTTATCCTTGATTTATGGCCAGTTATGTGGTCGATCTTAGAATACGTTCCATGCGGTGATGAGTAGAATGTGTATTCTGTGGTCTTTCGATGGAGTGTTCTGTAGGTATCAATTAAGTCCACTTGGTCCAGAGTCACATTGAGGTTCCGGATGTCCTTGCTGATTTTTTGTCCTGATGATCTGTTTAGGGTTGTGAGTGGGATATTAAAGTCCCCAGTTATGATGTTGTTAGAGTCGATATCTTTCTTTAGTTTTCCTAGAAGGTACTTTATGAAAGTTGGCGCACCTATGTTAGGTGCATATATGTTTAGGATAGATATTTCTTGTTGATGGAGTGAACCTTTTATCATTATGTAGTGGCCCTCTGTATCTTTTTTAATTTTTGATAGCTTAAATGGTATTTTGTCTGAAGTTAGAATTGCGACTCCTCCTTTCTTTTGTGTTCCATTTGCCTGAAAATTTGTTTCCCATCCTCTTCCTTTGAGTCTGTGTATGTCCTTTCTAGTGAAGTGGATCTCTTGAAGGCACTATATTGTTGCCTGGTGATATTTCATCCATTTTACCATTCTGTGTCTTTTCAGTGGTGCGTTTAGTTCATTCATATTCAGGCTAATTATTGAAATGTGAGAGTCCGTCCCTATCATAGAGTTCTTATAGAGTTGTTGTTCTTCCACTTGGCCTTTTTTTGTCTTTCTTTTGGTTTTGGGGTTGGTTCATGCATATTTTATTCTTTTTCCTGTACTCTTGTGAAGAACGTTGTTCTTTTTTCCTTTTCTTCTGTGTTTAGTACTTTCTTAAGTGTTTCATGTAGAGGTGGTTTGGTGGCAGCATAAGTTCTTAGGGATTGGATATCTGGGAAGGATTTTAATTCTCCCTCGCTGATGAAGCTTAGCTTGGCCAGGTAGGTTGTTCTTGGTTGAAATTTTCTATCTTTTAGGACTTTGAAGATAGGTCTCCAAGCTCTCCTAGCCTGCAGGGTTTCTGTAGATATATCTGCTGCTATTCTGATTGGTCTTCCATGGTAGGTGATCTGGCCTTTTTCTCTTGCTGCCTTTAGGATTGTTTCTTTTATGCCTACTTTGTTTAGGCGAATTATTATGTGTCTAGGAGTTGATCTTCTCATTTGTTGTGTTGCAGGGGTTCTCTGAATCTCTTGTGTTTGAATTTTTGCATCATTAATTAGATAAGGGAAGTTTTCTTGAATGATCTCATGGAAAGTTTGTTCCAGTGTGGTGTCTGTCTCTCTTTCTGCCTCAGGAAGGCCAATTACTCTTAGGTTCGGTCTCTTGAAGTAATTGCTCATCTCTTGAAGGTTTTGTTCTGTCTTTTGGAGCTTATTTTCTGTGTTTTTTATAGTTTGGCTTAGTTCTATACTTTGATCCTCAAGCTCTGAGATTCTTTCTTCTGCTTGGGTAATTTTGCTTTCAATGCTTATCAGTTTGTTATTTATTTCATTCACAGTATTCTTTTTTAGTGTTATCTCGGATATCAGCCCTTTCTAGTTTCTTCTTGTGTCTCCTCAATTCTTTTTAATCTCTCCATTAATGTCTTGATATCTAGGTTTGTAGTTTGAGACCCTTCATTCTGGGGGCTCTTCATTGTTTGCATTCCGAAGTCAGTTTTCTCAGTGTCTGCCCTCCCAGGGGTCTGGGAAAGACCCATAGTCTTCTTTTGGTTTTTCTTCATTTTTGTACATTTCCTCTCTCTCTCTCCCCCTTTCCCTCCCCTTCTTTAATTCTGTTTTTGGGGGAAGATGGGGTTGCTTTTATTTCTCTTCTGCTATATCCTGTTCTTCCTTATGAGGGTCTTCTGGCTTTGTTCACTTTTGAGGTTGGAGTGTAGGCTGCAATGTGTACTGTTTGCAGTTTTGAGGTTTAATTGAGGGGGAAGCTGTGGTTCAGAATGTATATGTTGATTCTAGCATCCACGAACAGGTGTATGAGCACAATGGAACGTATTTCCTTCTGCCTTACCATCTGTCCGTGTAGCAGTATGTAGTCTTGGTCCCTAGATTAAAATGGGGGTATAAAAAAGGAAAATAATTGAGAAAGGGGGGGTTAATAGAAAGTTAGAAGAGCGAGAGGGAAAACAGACATACATACCAACTATCAGGTGAG
Source organism: Carlito syrichta (assembly GCF_000164805.1). NCBI lineage: Eukaryota > Metazoa > Chordata > Mammalia > Primates > Tarsiidae > Carlito > Carlito syrichta. The sequence continues at coordinate 210,636 of NW_007233089.1, forward strand.
AAAGAGACACAAGGCCGGAAAGAAGTAAAAAAAGACACGTAAGAAAGATTCCCTAAAGAATACTGGTAGCTACACAGAGACAGACCAATATAATCATGAAATGGTGTAAGTCAGAAGGCAAACAACAAAAGTGATCAAAATAAACTGTCAAAATGATAAAATCATAAATCACAATAAGAGATCAGATTAAAAATCACTTCAGCTCTGATCTCTGGCCTCTTCCCTTTGTTTTTCATTGCCGGCATCTAGATTTACTCGCAGTTTGGGTTTGGCTGCCTGGGCGTTGCTTTTGTCTGATTCAGTGTAGGGTTGGGGCTTTTTCTCCTGTTTAGTGACGTTACTTTAGGAACCACGGTGGGGGTTGTTGTTAGGTGGGTGGAGCAATGGAAATCTCTTCCTGGAGAATGGCGGAGGCAGATTCTCTTTCGTAGATCCATTTCTCTCCGCTTGTCTGGGTCTCCAAGCTTGGGGTCACGCGCTGAGTGCCTCAGTCAGGATGGGCCCAGAGCTCCAGATCTCCAAGTCTCCAACAGGCAGGCAGTGAGTGGCGAGAGTGGCCCTGGGCCCCCCACAGGGTACTTCAGCCAGGAATGGGACCGGTGTCTCGAGGGGCGGATGCCCAGAGCCTCCCTGAGTGTCCGGCGTCTTGGTGCTGGTTGCTGGGCGAGACGATGTAGCCAGGGAATGAGCTGAGACCCGAGACTCCCACGCACGCGGTGGAACAGCAGCAGCAGGGGGCCGCAGTATCCGGCCCTGTGTGAGACCAAAGGTCCCTGGGCCTCGGGCCAGAGCGGCTGGTGGTGGGGGAAGAAAAGTAAGAGTCTTTTTGGGAACTCACGTTCGGAGAATCTCACAAGTCCACCTATGCCGTTGCCATCTTTCCGGGAGTGTCTATGCATCGGCCCCGTGCCGAGCTCCTTCCGATCCGCTTTTTGTTTCCTTATAGTACATCATGTACTTATATTTTAGTGGATTTGGCGTTATTGTGTGTGTTATATTTTCTGTGCCCTTTGCTAATCATAAGATTTCTGTTACTTTTTAGTATCCAGCAATGTTTCTGAAAACGATGTATTTGATTTAAAGATCATAGCTGAATTAAATGCATTTAATATCTTCGTCTGTGATCAGAAGTGTAACATTGCAGATATTAAAATACGTGGTAAGTAATTATTGTTGTAAGTCTTTCTGTTTCTTTTTATAAACATCCAGGAAAAATGATCTTGTACATAGTAGATTTCTCATGAGTCATCTTTTGGTTTACTTATATTGAAGACTTATGAAAGCTTTTCAAAGATATACTTTGAAATGCTAGAAGTAAATTTGTTATGATGAATTGCTGACTTGACACATTCCTTATGTATCTAAAAAAGTTTCAGAATAAATCTAAGTCTTAATCTCTTATTCCTGTCGCTGCATTTTCAGAATAATATTTTTAAGCTGAGAAATGAATATCATGGTAACACCTTACTGAGTGAAAATATGTCATTATCTTTGTTTCCTTTGTCTTTTGTGAATATATAGCATCAGAAAAAGAAACCTCTAAAAGAAATTTTGTATGTTTCTCCCATTATCAGCTTGATGTAAGAATGAGGCAGCATGGTATAGAGGTTCAGATTATACCATAGGTATGATAGAGTTATCTGGAGTCATCTTGCCAAGGTTCAAGTCATGACTCTAATACTGACTGACCTTGAACAAATTAATTTAACCTTTCTGTACCTTCATTCCTCTTCTGTAAAGTGGAGATACTAGTAATTATTGATAAAGTTGTTTAACGTTTATGCATTGGCGTATGTTTAGAACAGTCCTGTTATATAGTAAGCCGTTTTGTTAAAAGTTACAAAATCAGCTCTGTTCGGTATATATTATTGTGTATGGGATCATGACTGAATCTTAGCTTCAGATATTTGCTCTGTACTGAGGGGCAGTTGTAGTGACATTGTGCCTTTAGAAATTACAAGAATGAAGAGAAGGGAGGAAGAACCAAGATGGCCAGCGTGTGGAATAGCAGACCTGCACCTTTTTTGCCAAGCAAGACAGGGAGTAGAGACCCAGCTGCAGATAGATGAGACACCTTGAACACTTTGAACTAGTGAAACACCCTTCACCCAGCAATGGTCTCTTTGAACACATTGAGACCAGAAAGCAATGGCAGATGTGGGAATCTGGGTGTCTCATCCCCCGTCGTGCACTAGGCTCCCATAAGAACTGACGCCCTGCCTAGTGAATGAAAGTGGGTGAATGGGCCTAAGATGCTTTGGATTGGTTCAGCCTCTTCATCAGCATGTGAGTCACCAGTCCCACATGGGAGTAGTCCTGGGCACGGCATAGCAGTGGGCAACCACAGCCCAACCACAACAGGGAAAAAAACCTGCTTGATCAGCTGCCATGAATGGGGCTTCTGCTGGGCTGGCCAGCTCACAGGCAGGGAAAGCCCACCTGCATAGTGGACCTGGCTGGCATCCAGCAACGGTGGTCTTCTTCCCAGCCAGATCAGGAATAATCACATCCAAGCACCGCATGCTTGCAGGGTAGAGCCCAACTTCCTCTGCAACAGGGAACCCACTCTATTTTAAGAGCAGAGTGAGGACTTAAACAGGGAGGGAGTGACACTGAAGACACTGAAGGCTTTCCTGGTGGGAAGGCTTCCAGGATGCAAACTGCAGATAGCAGTTGGTGGGATACTGGTCCCACCAACCACTCTCTATAGAGTGCTAAGCAGCAGGACATGAAAATTAACCCAACTAGATTAACAGCAGGAGAGAATTCTACAGTAAAGAAAATTTCCCATAAGGTGGCACAAGAAGCAGTGAATGACCCACCCGCTCATACTGAGAGACCCAAATTGAGCCACAGAAAGAGACCTAGGACAGAAGGTCATTGAACAACTTCAGAGCAACAAATCAAAAGAGGAATAATAGAGAGGGAAGAGAAACCTATCACAAATGAGGAAAAATCAATGGAAAAATACAGACAAACCTCAGAGTCCTAAAGGGACAGTGTCTGAAAAAGCAGCTATTAGTGTACAAACAATGGAAACCCCCCAGAACAACCTACCCTGGAAGACAGACACTGAAATTAGAGAAGTTGGCAAAAGTTTACAGAAACCAAGGGAAACTAAAATCGAAACTCGCTGAAGTCATACAGGAAGTAAAGCAGAGTTGGTCAATTTCAGAAAAAGCCCATTATGAAATAATGGAAATGGAAAACTTCATTCTGGAAACTAAAAACACTGTAACAAGCATAGGGAGGAAGGTCAACCAGATAGAAGAAAGAATTTCAGAACTTGAAGACAAAAATATGGAATTAACTCAGTCCGTCCAAAACATTAAAACAAAAAAACTCAAAAAGAAGGAGCAGAGCCTCCAAGAGATGTGGGATTATGCTAAGAAGCCAAATCTATGCCTTACTGATATCCCTGAAACAAAAAGAGAAACAGAGAACACCATGGAACAAGCATTCCATGAGGGTGTCCAAGAAAACTTCCCGCATCTTGATCGAGAGATGACCATCCTGATTGAGAGATGACCATCCAAGCACAAGATAGTCAAAGAACCCCCCCCAAGGTATCATATGAGAAAAGCCTCCCCAAGACACATAGTAATCCACCTCTACAAAGTAAGTAAGAAAGTAAAATTCTAAAGGCAGCAAGAGAGAAAGGTCAGACTACCAACCCAGGAAGACCCATCAGAATCACTCCAGACTTATCTACAGAAATGCTACAAATCAGAAAGGACTGGAATTCGATTTTTGGCATTCTTAAAGATAAGCAATTCCAGCCAAGAGTTTCCTACCCTGCCAACCTAAGCTTCATCAGTGATGGAGAACTAAAATCCTTCCCAGACATCTGATCCCTAAGAGAATATGACACCTCCAGACCAGCCCATTAGGAGATATTTAAGAAGGTGTTGAACACAGATAAAAGAAAGAAAAAAAAAGGTCATACCCATCACAAAAGTACAGGCAATCACAGAGATAACAGTGCATAAAGAACAATCATAGAAATGAAAAAACACAAATATACAAATACAAAAGTAAAAAGGAAGCAAAGCAGCCCCTTTAGAGCCCTGTGACAGGGATAAACTCTCACATTCCAATAATTAGTTTGATTGTGAATGGTGTGAGTGCCCTACTGAAGATACATAAAGTGGCAGATTGGATAAAGCATGATCCAGCAATCTGTTGCCTTCAGGAAACTTAGCTCACTGCAAAGGAAACCCATAGGCTCAGAGTTGTAGGATGGAAAATGGTATTTTTGGCAAATGGAAAACAGAAGAGGACAGGTTTAGCTGTTCTGATATCAGATGAAGCAGTTTTCAAAGTATCAAAATTTTAAAAGGATACTGAAGGACACTGCATAATTATAAAAGGCTCAATTCACCACCAAGAAATACCCATCTTAAACATATATACACTCAACACAGGCACACCAGGTTTTATAAAACAACTACTAAGTGAACTAAGAGAGGAGAACCTTGAACAATCAGTTGGAACTTAAATACCCCACTAACAGCTTTTAGATAGATCTTCAAGGCAAAAAACCAACAAGGAGATCCAGAAACTCAGCTCAGTGCTTGATCAAATGGATTTAAGGGACATCTACAGAACTTTCCGCCTATCATCTATAGAGTTTCCATTCTACTCATCAGCATATGGAACATACTCCAAGATTGAGCACATTCTTGGACATAAATCAAGTGAGCACACATTTCAAAAGATCGAAATAATATCAGGCATCTTCTCAGATCACAATGGAGTAAAAATAAATACCACCATCAACAAGATCCTCCCAAAACACACAAAGACATGAACACTAAACAACATGCAACTGAATGATTTCTGGTTCAACAAGGAAATCAAAACAGAGATAAAAAGATTATTGGAAACAAAAAGAAAGACATATCAGAATGCCATGAAAGTACTGTTAAAAGGAGAACTCACGACATTGCACACACACGTAAAGAAAACAGAAAGATCACAAGTAAATAACTTAATTTCACACCCAAGGGAGCTGGAAAGGCAAAATTATCTAAAATTCAGCAGAAAAAATTATCTTAAAATTATCTTAAATTCAGCAGAAGAATCCAGATCACCAAGATAAAATCAATTGCAGGATGTAGAAGACAATATCATAGAAAGGATCAACAAGTCAAAAAGCTGGTTCTTTGAAAGAATAAATAAGATTGATGAACTCTTGGTTGGATTGATGAGAGAGAGAGAGAGAGAGAGAGAGAGAGAGAGACCAAATAAACACAATTAGAAATGCAGAAGGTGAAGTCACAGGTGACTCTGAAGAAATTCAAAAGATTATCAGAGATTACTATGAATGCCTATATGCAAATGAACTAGAAAACCTAAAGGAAATGGAGAACTTTCTGACATCTCAGAACTTCTCAAAACTGAAACAAGAAGAAATTGGAACTCTAAACAGACCAGTAACAATCCAGGAAATCGACCCAGTCATAAGTCTCCCCACCAAAAAAAGCCCCGGTCCAGATGTCTTCCCAACTGAATTCTATAAGACATATAAGGAGGAGCTGTTATCAATCTTACTGAAAGTATTCCAGGCAATTGAGAACGATGAATTCTCCCCCAGCTCATTGTTAGGAAGCTAACATCATACTGATACCAAGACCTGCAAAGACCCAACAAGGAAATAGAATTACAGGCCACTCTTCATGATGAACATAGTTGTAAAAATTCTCAGTGAGACTCTAGCAAATTGTATCCAACATCTCAAGGATCATCCACCATGACCAGGTGGCTTCATTCCTGGGATGCACAGCTGGTACAACATTCACAAGACCTTGAATGTAATTCAGCACATTAGCAGATGTTAAACCAAGAACCACATGATTATGTCATTAGATGCAGAAAAAACATTCAACAATATCCAGCATTCATTTTTGTTAAGAACCCTTGAGCTCCTAGACATAGAGGGAACATTCTTCAAAACAGTAAAAGCCATTTATGATAAACCCATGGCCAACATTTTGCTTAATGGGTGTAAGTTGGAAGCATTTCCTCTGAAAACAGGAACAAGGCAAGAATGCCCACTCAATCCTTCTGTTCAACATAATGTTGGTCCTAGCCAGAGTGGTCAAACAAGAGAAGGAAATCGGGGAATCCAAAGAGAAAAGAGGAAGTCAAGCTATCCCTCTTTGCAGATGATACGATTTTGTACCTTAAAAACATTAGGGAGTCTGTCAAAAGCCTCCTCAAACTGATAAATGACTTTGGTAAAGTTATGGGGTATAAAACCAATGTGCAAAAAACAGTTGCATTTCTGTATACTAGCAATAAGCAGGTAGAGAACCAAATAAAAAAACACAATCTCATTCAAAAAAAGAGGAAGGAAGGAAGGACGGAAGGAGGGAAGGAGACCAAAGGAGGGAGGGAGGAAGGAGAGAAATAGAAAGACCTTGGCATTCACCTAACCAGAGAAGTGAAAGACCTTTACAATAAGAACTATAAAATGCTGCTCAGTGAAATGAATGATGAACAGAAATAAAGAACTGAATACTACAATACTACATGTTCTCATGCCTAAGTGGTCCCTGAACACTCATCACTGCCAGGGGAGGAAGGGAGGGAGGGGGGCACGTGACAACACGTAGCATACCTGGTCCTAAACCAGGGGACGTGAGGGCCAGTTAGAGACCCAAATTTCACTTGCATGCAACCTACTTATGTAGTTAACCCTTACTTGTACTCTACATCTCTATAATAAATTTTAAATAAAGAAATCAAGGATGACACAAACGGATACACACTTCATGTTCATGCATTAGAAGAATCAATATTGTCAAGATGTCCATTTTGCCTGAAGCAATCTACAGATTCTATGCAATACCCATCAAATTTCTGACATTTTTTTCAGACCTGAAAATGACAATATAGAAATTCATATGGAAACAGAAAAGAGCATGAATAGCCAATACAATTCTCAGCAAAAAGAACCAAGCGGGAGGTATACTTCCCGACTATATACTTTATTACAAAGCTGCAGTAACCCAAATAGCCTGATACTGTACAGGAATAGGAGGACAGAGATTTCAGAAGCAAAAACTTGGCCTCTCAACCAACTCATCTTTGATAAAGCTACCAAAAACAATCACGGGGGTAAGGAGACCATATTTAGCAAATGATTCTGGGAAAACTGGCTGAACACATACAGAAGAATGAAACTGGACCCCTACCTATCACCATATACAAAAGTCAACTCTAAATGGATCAAAGACCTAAATACAAGACCTCAAACTGTAAGAATCCTAGGAGAAAAATGTAGGAAACATCCTTACTATTGGAGTAAGCAACGAATTCTTGACCAAGTCCCCAAAAGTAAAAAAAATATTTGCAAATTATGCAGCTGACAAAGGCCCAACATCCTGGGTCTATAAGGAACTCAAATGAGGTGAAGGAAAAAAAAACCAACTCAATAAAAAGGATATGAACAGACACTTCTTAAAAGATGACATACAAGCAACCAACAGACACATGAAAAATTACTCAGCCTCACTTATCAGAGAAATGCAAATCAAAACTACAGTGAGATATCACCTAACTCCATTAAGGATGACTATCATTAATAAGTTTAAAACAAACAAACAAACAAAAAACAGATGCAGATGCTGCCGTGGGTGCAGAGAAAAGGGAATGCTTCTACACTGTTCTTGGGAGTGCAAGCTAGTTCAACCTCAGGAAAGCAGTGAAACATTTCCTAAAAGAACTAAAAGTTGACCTGTCATGTGATCCAGCAATCACCCTTCAGGGAATATACTCAGAGGAACATAAACCATTCTACAGAAAAGACACTTGCACATGCATGTTTACTGCTGCAGTATTTACAATATCAAAAGCATAGAACTATCCCTATTACACTTGGAATATACAGGGGACAAAGAAAAACTAGTAGATATACACGGTGTACTAATAAACAGAATATTATGGTTAAGGAAATACTTTACATGATGGATAGCCAAATGAATTTTTAAATTATTGTTTTGAACATATAAATTATCATTAGCTAACATTTCCATAGTTACTTATTTTCATAGTACTTTTTGATGTTTTAATTTAGGGCTTTTCAGTGTTACTTGATGAAATGCTTTTAAGAGTATTTAGCTAAAAGATTTTTTTTATGGATGCTCATAAAGAAGAACAAAAAGTGCAGCCAAAAGGAAGAACAAAATCTTGGTCTTGGCAGCAGATTGATTAGAATTGGAGACCATCATACTAAGTCATCTGTTACAGAAGCAAAGGGCTGAATATCTCATGTTCTCACTTTTTTTTTTTTTTTTTTGAGTTAAAGCCTCACTCTGTCGCCCAGACTGGAGTGCAGTGGCCGCTCCCGGCCACCGCAACCTCGACCTGCTGGGCTCTGGTGATCCTTCCGCCTCAGCCTTCCAAGTAGCCGGAATTACAGGCGCATGCTACCACGCCTAGCTAATTTTTTGCTTTATTGTAGAGATGAGGTCTCGCTGCCCAGGCGGGTCTCGAACCCGCGGGCTCAGGCAATCCACCCACCTCAGCCTCCCAAAGGCGTGGGATTACAGGCTGAGCCACCGAGCCCGGCTATGTTCTCACTTTTAAGTGGGCTCTGAGCATTAGTCACATTAGCACAAGTGAGGGATTGGCAGTCACTGGGCACTGTTAGGGGAGGAAGGGAGAGCGGAGGATGGGGGCACGGGACAACACAAAGGGTCCCTGGTCCACTACCAGGGGGAGTGAGGACCTGCTGGAAGCCCATTCCTCACCTTCAACACAGCCTACTTATGTAGTTAATCCTCACTTGTACTCCAAATCTGTACAATAGAATAATAAAATTTAAAAAAAATTATGAGAATGACAAATTTTTTGAAGAGAAGTCTTGGGAGGGTGTGTTAGATATAGTTTATTGTAGAAGTAAGAGTACTCAGTCACCAATGGTATTCATTTATTTTTAGTTATTAGAACAGCAGTTTTAATAATATAACAAATGCTGGTGAGATAGCTGTTTAACAAATATTGTGTCTTCCTAAATGACCACTTATGAGCTTGTTGATACACAGAATATTTGGTATGAAGAAATATGTTTAGTTTTCTTAGTTCATCTAAATTTCTTTGAAGTTTGGTGCTATTTTTTTTTTTTTTATTTTTATTTTCTACAACTTTTGACTGGGCTTGGTGGCTCATGCCTTTAATCCCAGCACTTTGGAAAGCTGAGGTGGGAGGATTGCTTGAGCCAAGGAGTTAGAGACCAGCCATAGTACATGGTGAGAACTTATCTCTACAAAAAAAATTAAGTCAGGTGTGGTGGTGTGCACCTGTAGTCCCAGCTGCTCAGGAGTCTGAGGTGAAAGGATCACCTGAGCCCAGGAATTGGCTGCAGTGAGCTGTGATTGTGCTGCTGAACTTTAGCCTGAGTGTCAGAGTGAAACCGCCACCAAAAAAAATTTTCTTTACAACTTAGGAGATGCCTATTTTCCTTAAAGGTATTATTACCTTTCTTAAGTATCTTGTACGTGGAAGTTGTTACCATTAATATGTTTCGTAATGAGCAATTTTTAGTCACTCTGTATCTGATAAGTATATTATTGAATTTAAATACTACTGAATTAGTTCACTTGGACTGGATGAAAACTTTAAATGTTAAATGTTTCCCCTAGGTATGGATGCCTCTATTTCTGTGAAGCCAAAGCAGACTGATGTGTTTGCCAGGCTTAAGGATATCATAGTTACGAATGTAGATTTGCTGTCCATTCACAAAAAGGTGATTAAAAAGTAGTTTTTCGTATTGAAATTTATTTTGTTCTTTGGGTTTGAGATACAGTTATTTATTTTTTCAGTATGCATTTATTAGTCGCCTGTTGTATGTCAGGCATTTTGTTAGGAATTGGAGAGGAAAATGGTAGTAGTCTGCTTTCATATTGTGTATAGATTAGGCCTCCTGATACACAGTGATTTGTAATAGTTATTTCTCAACAGTTAAATGATATTTCCATGGTAAAATGACTAAAGGAAAAAGTTATAGTCAAATAAGATGTTTTTAACTAACAATTTTTAAGGTTGAATTTTTATATTGCTTCTTCATATGTAAGGAATCTGTAATAAGGGAACTTTTTAAAATAATACATCAGTAAAGGACCGTACAGCTCTTTTGATATAATAACTAGTCATCTTATACTTTTAGGCTGTCTCTATTTTGGGAGATGAAGTCTTTAGGTTCCAGCTGACTCTTTATCCAGATGCCACAGAAGGAGAGGCCTATGCTGACATGTCTAGAGTAGATGGCAGATTTAGTTTTAAAGTGGGTTGTATTCAGATTGTTTACGTTCATAAATTCTTCATGTCTTTTTTGGTAAGTTTATTTTTAAAATACATTTATTTCTTATTGAATCCTAATTATCTTTGTCTATACAATTGAGCCTAGATAGTAAAAATCTTCACTAATAAGGATGTGTGATAAACACCCAAATGCTGAACAGAAAATTATAGTTAAGGAAATACTTTACATGATGGATAACCAAATGAATTTTTAAATCATTGTTTTGAGCTTATAAATTATCATTAGCTAACATTTCCATAGTTACATATTTTCAGAGTACTTTTTGATGTTTTAATTTAGGGCTTTTCAGTGTTACTTGATGAAATGCTTTTAAGAGTGTTTAGATAAAATATTTTTTTAAGGATGCTCATCGTGGATTTGAAGGACTAATTTTGGAAATTACAGCTTTTGGTTATAATTGGGATCACCAGGATCATGTAACTTTTTCCCTTTTATTATTTCTGTGTAAGCATCATGTGCTGAAGAGTTTAAATTTTCCCATGCCTCATAGCATGGATGCTTATCAATGCTTACAAGTCATGAATTTCTCCTTAAAACCATCATGCTTTCTTTTCTAGAGAGTATTTTATTTGGAAGGGGTTGAGGTGCAGATTAAGTTGCTTTTGTATCATGAATGAATGGGCATTAAGAACTTTGCTTCTAAGAATGATCTTTTCCTTATTGGGAAAAATCTTTTTGTTTTTAGTTGAAATGTCTATAAATAAATTTTTATCTTGTTAATAATTACAGGATCGTAGACAATTATCCATCTTTCCTTATACCCGATGCCTGAGTACATTCAAAAATAGTTTCATAAATAAGCTGGCAGAGCTCTAGTTTCTAAGACTTTATTCTTGTGACCTACTAGTACAAAATTACCCTGCTTTTAAAGAAGTACAGTGTTCTTCTCCCTTTCACTTAAATTTGAATTTAAAATGACCAACATTCATTAGTAAAAAGATTTTTTAAATGTCACAAAATTTGTCATAAAAATAAAATAACTGTGAAATATATAAAATGAAAGCTACAGAACATTTTCTTTTGAGAAGTAAGTATTGTTAATAGGCCAGGGTGTCTATTTCTAGACTTGACTCTCCACATACACAATCATAACTAACGTCTATTTTATATTACCTCTTTTATTTGGCATTTCTATTTAAAGTTGATGCTTTTAAAAGTTTTTCCTTTTAAAAAGAAATGTCTATTGGGGAAACTTTCTAAATACTATCTCTTTCAACAGAACTTTCTCAACAATTTCCAAGCTGCCAAAGAAGCTTTGAGCACAGCCACAGTCCAGGCTGCAGAAAGAGCTGCTTCCAGCATGAAAGACTTGGCTCAAAAGAGCTTCCGCCTTTTGATGGATATCAATTTGAAAGCACCAGTTATTATTATTCCTCAGTCTTCAGTGTCAGCTAATGCTGTTATAGCAGATTTGGGTTTAATTAGAGTTGAAAACAAATTTAGCTTGGTTCCTATGGAACGTTATTCTCTTCCCCCAGTCATTGATAAAATGAACATTCAACTCACTCAGTTGAAGCTGTCCAGGTATAAATATATAGTCTAATTTGTGTGTTACTTACTAGAAATAGGATTTTCATAGAATTTTTGCCCGTGGTAAAATGCCTAATAATTTGTGGTTTTCATTCCTTATTTCTTCTAATTATAAGAGCTTAGCCATTGGTTTTTTTGGTTAACCTCACAGAACCTGCATTTTTGTCTTACTAAACTTAAAAATGTAATTTTTTCATCCTATAAAAATCACCTATTATAAAATTATAGTTTACTTAATATTTAATTTAAATTTATTTTTAACCTTGTACATCGCTATTTTTTTAGGTGGGAGAAAACTTCCTAAATGTAATAAAATTTAGGATTTCTTTCTTTTTTTTTTTTTTGAGTTGGAGTCTCACTCTGTCGCCCAGACTGGAGTGCAGTGGCTGCTCCCGGCCACCGCAGCCTCGACCTGCTTGGTTCCGGCGATCCTTCCGCCTCAGCCTTCCAAGTAGCCGGAACTAAAGGCGTACGCTACCACACCCGGCTAATTTTTTTATTTATTGTAGAGATGAGGTCTCGCTGCCCAGGCGGGTCTCGAACCCGTGGGCTCAGGCAATCTGCTCACCTCAGCCTCCTAAAGGCGCGGGATTACAGGCTGAGCCACCGAACCTGGTTTATTTCTTATTTTTAAATCTTGTCACATTTGGGAATTTTTAGTGAGGTATCAAAAGGATTAGTGAATCCAAATGGGAAAGTCTTTGTTTCTATTGAATGGCTAGAGTACCTACTTGATGGTGCACATATTTGTTGGCAGGCATGCTAGAATGACTGTTACCATATATTCATTTACTTTTTGATTTGGTGAATTTTTCCTCTTGAATTTGGGAAAGTACTAATAACATATTAAGGGCTAAGTATAAGATCACTTTCTTTATCCTCTGGTTTCAGTAGGATATAACATTTGTTTGTATGCCATTGTACCAGTTGCTATACCAAACAGTCTTTGTGAAAGATAGTAAATAATACCATAGTCATACTGTATGAAAATCATGTCTTTGTAATTGTTGTATAGGTTTTGTTTTAGATAACTCTGCATATAATCTTGATTTATTCTGATTCAGATTGATTTGTGAAAAGAAGTATGTCCTAAAGTTATCCTGATAGCAACCTGTATTTAGTGTTTATGAAAATGTTATTTGGAAACTGTTATACAGCATAATAGTCCTAATTTAAAAATGTAAATTTCAAATAAGAAATAAATTCTTGTTTTCTTTCAGAACTATTTTGCAGGCTAACTTGCCACAACATGACATTGAAATTTTAAAACCAGTCAACTTGCTTTTGTCTGTACAGCGAAATTTATCAGCAACATGGTATGTGCACATTCCAGGAATGGAGATAAAAGGAAAACTAAAACCTATGCAGGTAAATATCTAGTACATAATATATGAAAATCACTTGATAGCCAGCCTTTTATTGTTGATCATATTGTAGTTCTAGTATATACCAGAATGTAGAGGAGACTACATTTAAAGGGAATGTTTTAACTGCAAAGGAGGTCATCCTCATTCCCCCCATTTTTCTTTATTTCATCATAGTTGGATGATATTTGGTAAAACAAGCAAGAAGTCTGAGATAAAACCTATTGGAATCTACTAAAAATATTATTCTTAATTTTGGAATATTCTATTAAAGTTTTAACACAGCTAAATTGCAAAACCTTGTGATGTGATCTTTGGCTACCATACCCAAAGTACCTTAGGAGCATTTTCAATGTGTAAAGACCCTTTTTTAATTGAAAATTGGATAACATTTTGAATAGACAAATGTGTTTATTTGGTAAGCATATAATTCAGCATTAATGTTAATAGTGTAGTTAGCAGGTTCCATGTCAGCTCAGAGGAGGAGGTGAGACTGATTGAAGATAGTCATAGAGGTGCAAGAATCCTTGTGTTGGGCCTTTGTGCGAAACTGTTGCAACCAAACAGCAGGGAATGGGGTTGGGGAGGGAGAAGCTAAGCAAATAGAGTGTGTGGAAAACAAAGATTTAGTAGTTTAGTGGGTTTTGATGTGTGTGATTATTTCAGAGTTGGTTCCGAGATAAAACAGGAAGGAACAGAGAAGCAGAATTCTTTTGGGGAAGAAGTTAAAATTGAGCTTCTTGTGGAAGTGAAAGGTTTCTCTTCATATGTACTAGGGGATATAGTACATGAAGAAGAATTATTGAACTATATCTGTTTGGGACTTTCATAGAGTGGACTCTGTTCCAGCATATGGGTAGCTTCTCTTAATTTCTCCCTTGCTGCTAAGAGATTAGATCCAGAACTAATATTTGACTCTTCCTTTCAAAGATCATTTGGTATAGGTTTATTAAAAACAAAAGTAAAACCTAAATGTCTGTCAGGAGCCAAATGTCAATAAAATTATGGTATATTCATATAATAGACATTGTAAAGAAGATAAAGTAGATGTAATAAATGTAAAAGTAATAGACATTGTAAAGAAGATAAAGTGAATGACTAAAACTCTATGAAACAAAATGGATATGTCTTAAACATAATGAAAAAATTGAGTTGCAAAATGATAGTACACTTCTATAGCATTTCACATTTTATAATAGGCAAGACAGTGCTATACATGTTGTTTATAAGATATACAATAGTGGTAAGTGTAAGAGAAAGCATTCATAGCAATAATAATTCTCTAGTTCAGTGTAGTGTCTTTCTCTGAGAATGAGAGGAGAAGGGAATGAGGCCTCAGGGAGGTGTATATGGGGCTTTGGCCACATTTGGAATTGAGAAGCAAGATCTGAAGGAAATGTAGCAACTTGCTAAGGTTTGACAGAGCTAGGTGGTAGATCCACAGGGGGAGGGTTATAGTAATCTCTGTCCTTTACCATTGTGCTTGAAGCATTTCAAAAGAAACAAGGAAAAAGTAACAGAGCTGCTAGGTTAACACCAAAGTATGATCATTACTTTAACCAAAAGGATCCTTGTTAACTCAGGAATGCAGCCACAGAGGATAAGTTCTCTACTTCCTAATTTGTCAGCAAGCCAGGCCTCTCTAACCCCCCTCTTTGGTCATAGTCTGTATAGTTTCCCTGGGTTTGGGGTGCAACTAAGAAAGACTGTTGGGCAGGTAACACCAAGTTGTTTTGGGTAGATGTTTGACAGTTCTTAAAGAACATTGGGGTCACCTTTCAGAATTGTCCTTCATACTTGCTGAAGGTGAGCCTAGTAGATGATATGGTTGCTCTTTTTGTCCACAGCAGCCTGAAGGAGGTGGTAAAGTTAGATACTCTTCAAACAGCTGTGGTATCTTGGTTGGTATCACAAAAGAGAAATAATAGATAAAAAAAGTTTAAGGAGTTAAAGATACACCTGCTGTCTGAGAACTGGGACTTGAGACAGACAAATCCCTGGTCATCATCTTGTGCTAAAATACCTCTGTATTTTCACTTAGGCCGGGAACTAGGCAATTTTAGGGGACACAGGGTACTGAGCATTCAGAAATTTGATGTGCACTTATGCTTGTTTGTGTGAATGTGTGTATGAGTGCTTGAAACATGCCTTTTGGATCATTGTGTCTTACAGAAGGTAGAAAGACACAATGGGAAGCTCCAAGGAAAGCACTGATTTAATGTGTCTTAGCAGGTCAGCTGGCGGCTTCATTCCTTCTAGTTGTTTCATATTGTTCTGCAGCCACCTGTGCGGGGAAGATGGCATTATTCCTTTTTAAAGACTAAGAAACTCGAGAAGGAGGCTAAGAAACTTGGCAACAAGATAGCTTGAAAATGGTATAGCTGATACAGATCTGCCTGATTTAAAGCCCTAGCTTTTTTTCCCCCATACATACCCTTTATAAGAGATGAAGAAGATGCTAACTTTCTGTTTTTGTTTTTAAAACTTTTGGTAATTTGTTACTGTTCTAAGAAGTGTTATTCATGATAAGTTAAACAACTGCTTTGTGTATGTTCAGGTGTGAATGTACTGAGATTAAGAGCCACATAGCAGGAGAGCAACTTTTGACTTTTTGGTGGAGATCAGAAACTGAACAGCATTCTTCCTGCACTGAGTTTGGAGAGGAGTAAATAGTGTAGAGGAAGGAACTGGTCCTGGTGGAGAGGAGAGAGAGGCAGAATGGAGATGGGAAGAGAGGGGAGGGGAGAGAAACCCAGGAACAGGACATTGTGGTAACAGGTAAGGCACAGAGACTATTGGGATGCTAGAGTCAGGGGCTTGGATATGGGTGGAGGCAGAAGTGTGTTTACATCCAGCAGGTGAGGTGAAGTACTTCTCTTCTGGTGTTTATGGTCCCAATGCTTACTGCTTTCCTTCACCTTCTCCCCATCTCCTTCTCCATCTTCCCCTCTTACCTTCCCACTTGTCTCTTCTCTCTTTTCTATCTCTTGTTCCATATGTGTGTGTGTGTGTGTGTGTGTGTGTGTGTGTGTGTGTATGTATTTCTAAGCAGACATAATTATTTAATTTGAAAACCACTTATATTGTGACATATATGTGATGGTCTGCATTTTTTATTACTTTGTGCTAACATACTATTGCTGGTTTCTAGGTTGCTCTCAGTGAAGATGACTTGACAGTTTTAATGAAAATTTTGCTGGAAAATCTTGGAGAAGTTTCTTCACAGCCAAGCCCTACACAGTCTGTGCAAGAAGCTGTGAGAGTGAGAAGAGTAGATGTTCCAAGCGGAGCTGATCCCCTCAAAGGTACACATTGATGACTTGCACTTTGATTATGGATCAACAGTATGTTAAATGTCATATTTATGCTTAGTATTATTCTCATTGTCCAGCATAATGTGGTGTGAACTGATTCAGTATTGTACTGTTTATTGCAGAATATATGTTGGGCCTGGGGCTGCCCCTTTTAAAGATCTCAGGGCAGGGAGGCACTCCTGTCATTTGCTGTAGCAGGAAAGGTCACTTGTTGCCTGCAAGATACATGTTTACCCTTTATTTGTGAATGCTAAATTTGCTAAATTTATTAGGCACTGAGGTGGTCAGTCTTCCTTGAGCAAATAAATCAAACATACACTGTATGTCTATACAGTGTAGTAAGGTTCCAAAATAATTCAGAGAGAAAAGGACTTTGGTATCATATATCATACTCTGATGACTGAACCATGAGAAAGGAAGATACTCTTGTATGGTAACAGCTTTATTAATTTGCCTTTACTGGAGAAATATATATCATATACATAAGATAATTTTTCAGATCATTAAATTGAACTTATTAAAAGCGCTGAACCTTTGAACTCATTTTTAAATGATAATTTTTCAGAAATAGTAGACTTTTTTACTTTCTAAAATAGCTTTTATGAAATATAATTTCATTCTTTTTCATTATTTAAAGCCACTGATGTCAATATCATATATTTTATTAGACTGTAAATAGGTTAATATTTTCACAATTAAAAAGAGATGAAGTACTCCTTGCCCTTATATAAGTGATCTAGGGCTACTGTGCTGTGCTTATAATGCTCTTACAGTATCAGCTATTACTTATGACAGCAATTGATAAAACTGCCAGTTAATAATACTATACCAACCCTGCTGCTCCTGTAGTCATGATAGATCTGTTATGAAGTGACACAAATGACTATAAATGTGTGTAAGGTTTCTGGTTTAAGTATTGCATAAACTAGATAAGGCCAACATCTTCTCTCCAGGTTAGGGTTTGCGCCACCATACAGGCATGTGCTAGATAAGTAGGCTGTTATGGCTAGACAGGAACTATATATACGTTGATCAACTGTAACGGACAAGCTTTATGTGACTAATGATTTCATTAATGTTCAGCTTTGATCACATTTGTGTATCTGGTTCTTACCATATGGAAGGGACCCAACAAACCTTGGAATTTATTTGTAAAAAATTTTGTATTTATTCTTGCATGTTTAAAATTCAGTCACCTTCAGAGTACTCTCCCTCCCCATTTGATGCACTCTACCTATTGAGACACTTTTCCCACTGCTCAAAACAGTTTTCAGACTTCTTAATTTTACTGCCTTTTTTTAGTGCCTCTGCTGTTTTTTGTTTCACCTCTTCCACATCAGCAAAACATGTCCCTTTGAGAACTTTTTCATCTAGGGAAACAAAAAAAGTCACTCAGGGCAAGATTGGGTGAATAGAAATGTTGGGGCATGGGGGTCATGCCATTTTGGGTCAAAAACAGCTGAGCACTGAGTGTGGTTTGGGCACCCATCATAAAATGGGCAAACATGTTGGAAAAAATATCCAAAAAAAAAAAAAAAATCACCGAAGCCAAATGCCTCCTCTCGCAACAATAGCTGGTACACTGATGCCTTTGGGTTCCAAGAACACTTAACTAGCAGAGAAGCCTGTACATCAAGGGGCCTACCCTTCAGATAATAATTCTGGTTTCTTTTGGTCCTCTCTTGAATGGTTAATGTGGCATTTGGGAAAATTTGTGAGTTAAACTAGAAGCTGCAAAGATGATGATGTAATATAAATGATGATGTAGTATAAATTATTTTCAGGAAAAATGGAAGAAAAAACTCCAGAGTTTTCTCACTTGGAGAAACCTTATGTCGTTAAAGTTAAGCAGTGTTTGCTTTTCAGGAGTGTATAAGAATAAACTTTCCTTTAGAATGATCAGAAATTAGAGTCAATCTCCCAAAAGATTATAGAATCACTTTTTAAGAGTGATTGAAGGTAAGATTTATTCAGTGTGTCCTATCTGTCTAAAGATGAGGGAAAAGACAATTTACTTCTTGAAGTCTCTTTCATCTCAAAATTCCAAAGCACCCCTACACAACAGTTGAGCTCTGTTTGACTCTGTTATTGGGTGGTATTCTGTTCTTCTCATAAAGGTAATGGGTTGGGTAATATAGGTGATTAAAGATAGAAGTGCATTAGACTAGCAGAGGATCTGTTACCAGCTATCTAATCTAGGTCAAAGTATATTATTTGACTTTTCTGTGCCACCAGTTTATGTATGTATTTATTTATTTTTTATTATGAAGATGTGGGGTACGACTCAGAGTTAGGTATACAAACATTGATCATGCAGGTCCCCTTGTTGATGAGTATGCCCCTCCCTCCCCTAGCAGTTTCCCTTAACTGCCAGTCCCACCTCCCCCCCCGACAGTTTCCCACTGCTGCTGATTGCTTTCTTATAGTATTATAATTGTTCAAAGTCCCCTTATGAGTGAGAACATATGGTACTCTGTTCTTTGTTTCTGTGATAGATCACTGAGTATGATCGACTCTAAATCCCCCCAAGTTGCTGCCAAGTCCGTATGTTTATTCTTTTTTATGGCTGCATAATATTCCACTGTGTATATGTATTACATTTTTTTTTATCGTCCAGCTTCGATGGGCAACATGGTTGGTTCCATGTTTTTGCTATTGTGAATAGAGCTGCAGCAAACATGTGTGCAGATGTCTTTTTTGTAGAATGATCTGAGTTCCTCTGGGTATAGTCCCAATAGGGGAATTGCTGGGTCTTATGGAAGGTCAATTTCTAGTTCTTTCAGAAATCACCATACTGTCTTCCAAAGAGGTTTCACTAGTTTGCATTCCCACCAGCAGTGTAGAAGCGTACCTTTTTCCCTGCGTCCTTGCCAGCACCTGTTATTGTTTGTTTTATTAATGATGGTCATTCTTACTGGGGTTAGGTGGTATCTCAGTGTGGTTTTGATTTGTATTTCTCTGATGATGAGTGAGGCTGAGCACTTCTTTTTCATGTGTCTTTTGGCTGCCCGTATATCTTCTTTTGAGAAGTGTCTATTCTTGTCTTTTGCCCACTTTTTAATGGGGCTGTTTGTTTTTTTTCTTTTGGTGTATTTGAGTTCCTTGTAGATCCTAGATGTTAGGCCTTTGTCAAATATACAGTTGGCAAATAGTTTTTCCCATTCTGTGGGCTGTCTCCCTGCTCTCTTTATGGTTTCTTTTGCTTTGCAGAAGCTTGTTAGTTTGATGAGGTCCCACTGGTCTTATTTCTTAAGGTATGGGCATTTAGGGTTCTGCGTAGGAATTGGTTGTCAGTTCCAATTTCTATAAGGGTGTCTCCTGCGTTTTCTAAGATTCTTATAGTTTGAGGTTTTACGTTTAGGTCTTTGATCTATTTAGAGTTACTTTTTTGTGTGTAGTGATAGGTAGGGGTCCTGTCTCAATCTTCTGCATGTGCTATGCCACCAGTTTAATAATAACCTGAAGGTGGTTTGTAACAAGTTAGGTGAAAATACCTTGGTAAGTATAAACTACATTCTGTAGTAAGTAGTGTTGCTTGGCAAGTTTTTTTTTTTAAGTTGTCTGGATACTCTTTGCAAGGCAAAGGTAGATAGACTGCCTCTGCTATTTTGCGCTATACTAAATGATTACATATTGAATAATCATTGCCATTTTTATTAATTGTCTCATAATATGATTTATTGAATCCTAGAAAATGTGGTAGAATATGTTATTCCAGCTCTTTAAATATTTATAAAGTTATGTACCTGTTGAAAAGCTTTTTAATTTTCATATTTATGTTTGAACCATCAGAACAGGATTTGGCAGACTCAGAGGTTTCTATGAACCAGAATGTCACTCTTCAATTTGACTTTCACTTTGAATCTCTTTCTATTATTCTTTATAACAACGATGCCAGTCAGGTATGTAATAATTTTGGTGGTTAAAAAAATATCCTTAGCTTTTGATACTTAGTTTTAAAATATTGACATTTTTTGATGGGACTATTCATTTAAAATTTTAAGATGTCTATACAATTCTGCTTTTCTTACAGACTACATTGGTTTTGCTCTCTGATTTCACTTTGTTAGTGTTTCTAATCTTAGAAGGCTAAGGAAAAACACTCAGGGTTTTCTTTCTTTCCAAATAACATCAACATCAAAACACATTTTGATTCATTACTAATAAAGAGGTTGTGTATATGAAAAATTAATGATATGCCCAATTTTATTATATAGCTACATATGTGTATATATATCTATTTAAGAAGAAGAGTTCAGTAGTGGATTTGGAGCCTTAGTTGATTTCTTTAAAAATTCATGATTATCCATGATATATAAGCATTCGTTGTTTGTATTGAGTAACTGTTACATATAGTAGATATTTATCCAGGATACCAATTAAAGAAATGAAGAACCAATATCTAGTGCCATAATGATTTGAACTAAATAATAAACCAGTGGTATTTTAGAAAGCTATTTTTTGTTATATAGCTAGTATCTTTCAATAAGTATTTTTGATTATGCCATGTTAATATCCAGATTATGTATGTCTGTATTGATTATGGGTGTTATATCTGTTGTTAATTCCATTTATATATGTTCATATATTTCATATTATTTTGCAAAAATTATCATTGTTACTGTTGAGTTTTGAGCTAATATCTGTCATTTGTGCAATGAACTTCCTTAATTTCTAATGTTTAATTTTCATGAAAACATCAGAAAATCATCTTTTAGAAAATGAACAGTTAAATGCATTCTTAATTTCATTTAAGATACGGTCATTTTACTGATTCTTGAGCCTTAAATCTTGATGTCTCTTCTTTTACTTTCTTGTTTGTTCACCTTCCTTATTCATTTAGGCACTGAGTACTTTTAGCTTTTTCTAAGTAAGCATGTTTTTCTTTTCTGTTTGTTCTCCATACTGCTTTATTGAGACTCTGAGCCCATACTTCTAGTATTGCAATGGCTTCCTTACTTCTACTCTTTCCCTTTTATCCATCCCAGGCATTGTCACAAATTTAGTTTCCTAAATGAATTTTACGTAGCCATTTCCAGCTTCCCATTTCACTTAAAAATATTCAGTGTTCTATTACATGAATTTCATCTTATGCCAAAAAAAATTCAGTAGCTCCAAATTGTCTATATCAGGACACCATATCAGTAACAGTATCAGGAAACATTAGCATACTGTGATTAATAGATGTGTCTCAGGTCATTTCTGTTAGTGGTTATAGACTTTTGGGAATTATTTCTATCTTTATAAATTAAAGGCATTCAGAGCTGGGTGTGGTGACTCAGGCCTGGAATCCCAGTACTTTGGGAGGCTGAGGTGGGAGGATTGCCTGAGGCCAGGAGTTCAAGACTAGCCTGGGCAACATAGAGAGACTTCATCTCTACAAAAAAGAAAAAAAATTAGCTGGATGTGGTGGTGCATGCCTGTAGTCCCAGCAACTTGGGATGCTGAGGTAGAAGGATCACTGAGCCCAGGGTTTGAGGCTGTGATGAGCTGTGATTGTGATCGTTATCGTGCCACTGCACTCTTGCCTGGGAGATAGAGTGAGACCCCAACTAAAAAAAAAAAAGTTTGCCTGTAACAATGTCATTCTGACCCACTTGTATGCAACGGACTGTTGTAAGTGAGAGTAGGTGTAGCTTTCTCATCAGTGGGTCAAGGATCGCACATCCCCGCACCACTTCTATCACTGCCGTGGTCTCTAGTAGGAAGCTGTAACTGGTGTTCTTTACTTTCCTGAAGGTTTTTTGTTTATTAGTTGAATTTTGTTCTTTTTAAAATCTGGATATCTAGAGAATTTGGAATTATACATTATGGTGGAATAAAGATTGAGGTTCATTTTTTTTTCTCATTTGAGTGGCATATCACTCTTGCCCAGTTCACAGCCCAGCTCACAGCTACTGCAGCCTCTATCTGCTGGACTCAGGTGATTCTTCTGCTTCAGCCTTCCAAGTAGCATGCGCCACCATACCTGGCTAATTTTTTGATTTATTGTAGACACAAGTTCTTTCCAAATTGCTCAGGCTGGCCTTGAACCCCCTGGGCTCAGGCAGTCCTCTCGCCTCTGCCTCCCAAAGTGCCGGGGTTACAGGCATGAGCCACTGCAGGTACTTTTTTCTATAAATAAAAGCTTAAATATTTAATTTGGGATTTGAGGCCTCGATTGGGGCTCTGTATTTCTTTCTAGCCTTATTCCTTATCATTCTTTAGTTGGAGTATTCAAGTCTACCCTGTGCCCTCAAGCATCTTGAATTGTTTGCTCATGCTTTTTCCCCATGTAGAATGTCTTCAGTCACCCTCTTAGCCTGTAGGATCCCATGCAGCCTCTGAGACTCAGTTAAGTTCTCACCTTCTTCGTGAATTTTTCCAGCCCACAATCATTTATTTGGACTCTCTGAGCTTTTACATATAAATAAATGTACAAATACAAATAAGAATAAATAAATTACTATATGCCACAAGTAGTTGGTCATTTACAGTGATGATCACTGTAGCATCTCCTTGGGATATTCCTTTTAATGTATCTATTTTGTTTTCTCAATTAAGGAATAGGGCTTATTCTTTCTCATAAACCCCATTGTTCTTATAACAATTTTTTTCCCACAAAGAACCTCATTAAATATTTATTAGCTAAATTTTTTTAATTGATAGAAAGCTTTCCTGATTATTTTTATTTGCATTGGACTGTAAATCAGATAAGTTTGTATATATTAACCACTGTTGAATACCAACACATATTTATGTATGTATTTGTTTGTACATGTATCCTCACACATGTGCATATTATTCTCAGTTCCATTTATGTGTTTTAGCATTCATACTTTTAAAATTTGTGAGCTTTATTTGCCTTTAAGCTCTGAATTAAGTTATATTTAAAAGTAATTATATAATATTTAAACATTATTTATTTATTTATTTTGCTTGAAAAATATACCACAGGAGTCCAGACTTTCATTTCATAATGACAGTTTCCGGCTTGGTGAACTCAGACTGCATCTTATGGCCTCCGCGGGGAAGATGTTTAAGGATGGCTCAATGAATGTCAGCATTGAACTTAAGACATGTACCCTTGATGATCTCAGAGAAGGCATTGAGAGAGCAACATCGAGGTTTGTCAGCTCTGAATTTGGTATTTGTTTTTTGAGGTTGATACTGCACCTGGCATTGCTAGTAGGTATTGCTAGGCTAGAGATAAACAAAAGAGATCTCTGTCTTTTGGTCATTCTTCCTGATTTGAATTGTAGCAAGAAGTAGTGCTAATGTTAGATTCAGCTGCTTTAAAGTTTAAATTAAAGGGAAGTTTAATGATAAAAACAGAGTGCCATCTTAAAAATGGGAACCAAGAATGTAAGAGTATTGATAGTTTAATCCACATGGGGTGATATGTTGGTAATATATATTTTTAAATTCTTCTAGGTAGGCAGAATCTTTGTTCTTTTTTTAAAGCTTTTAAGCTATGAATCTTTACTTAGTCTTGTTTATTTTCTTGATGTCTTTTAAAAACAGTTCTGCACAGCATCTTTCAATGTTTTAATAGAAATAAAATCCCTAGCATATTCACATTATCAACCTATTTCTGAAGGAATAACATACTAGCCCACTATAAAGTGGGAAATATGTAATTTCAATAGCCTAATTATATTTTTATTTATTTTTGAAACAATGAGACCTAATATTTTGTACTTGATTATTTTTTGGAGGAAAACAATGTTGTTACTTGAACTCGGACTCCATTGAATACTTACTGGATATCTTGAGCTGTTCGTTTTTCTGAGAGATGTAGAAATAAGGAAAGAGTGCTATCATGTACCTGGCATGTAGATGGCAAACTTTCTGTCTGGGGTAGCTGTCCACAGCTCTCTAGGCAAGAGTGATAAATGCTATGGTCTACTTAGTAGCCTGTTCTTTCCAGCACATGTGAAGATATAGGGAAACTATCACTGAGGACACTTGATAAACACTTGGTAATTTGAGTTGCATTACATACTTTGGAACTCAAATTTTATAAGATGATCTTTGGAATTAAATTTTTCAGGGAGGTTTTATTTCATAATGTAATATAAATAGGTGGCCTTACATTTTGTGTGACCACATTGATGTGTATTGTTTTTTGCCCAATTCCTTTCTCTAGTATTGCATTATAATTATAAAATATTGTGTAATTGCTTAATAACACACATCTTGCTTTGATGATTAGGAGACCATGTCTTGGTTGCAAATGGGTAATTAGAGTCTAGTTTAACTGTGACCTCTTTTCAGATTAGAATCTGAAAGGGAAAAGAAAGATTACTGAGGTTTATGTGGAAGTTTTCATCTTTTGTATTGCTTAAGCAGGAATAAAATAATGAATGGCATATCTTTTTTGCAGAATGATTGACAAAAAGAATGACCAAGATAACAACAGTTCTATGATTGATATAAGTTACAAACAAGACAAAAGTGGAAGTCAAATTGATGCTATTCTTGACAAGCTGTATGTCTGTGCCAGTGTGGAATTCCTGATGACTGTGGCAGATTTCTTTATCAAAGCTGTGCCTCAAAGTCCAGAAAATATGGCAAAAGAAACACAAATCCTACCAAGACAGACTGCCACAGGGAAAGTCAAGACTGAGAAAGGTTAGCAGAATTTATCTGTCGTAGATGACAATTTTCAAAATTACAAAAAAATTACAGACAGGAAAAAAGAGAAATGGAGAATTTAAGCACATAAAGTGAATCATATTTAAACATATTATATATAAAAACTTTAGAAAGCAAGCATTATTAAGAGAGATGCATAGTAGCAATTAGACAGGGCACCAGGAAACCCTGCTCTGATTCCATTTATGCTATTACTCATCCAGAAATAGAAGGAGTTAGTCTGGTCAGTGGTTGGCAGACTGTTTTGCAGGAGGGGAATCTTTTATTCAAAGAAACCATTTTGAAAATTCTAGCACATTGAAGAGCAATTGAAAATATAAAAGCAGAAGTTGGGGATGTTGGAGGAAGCAGCATAACTCCCCTGGACACCATGTTAACTCCTTTAACTCTGTAGACTAGTTTACAAATGTCTGGTCTAGGTGTAAGCAGAAGCCACTTTCAACTCTGTAATTCCTTTCTTCCAGCATTACTAATTATATCAATGATTTTCCATGTTAAATTATAATTGTCTAAGGTCAGGCATTTTTCTCTCTACATAAACCAGCAAGATTGGGAAACTAACATTTACTGACAAGGTAGGAATATCATTTATTTTTTTTGAGTTGGAGTCTCACTCTGTGGCCCAGGCTGGAGTGCGGTGACACGCTTAAGGCCACTTCAGCCTCGACCTGCTGGGCTTAGGTGATCCTTCTGCCTCAGCCTTCCAAGTAGCTCGAACTGCAGATGCTAATTTTTGTGATTTACTGTAGAGATGAGGTCTCACCAAGTTGCCCAGGCTGGTCTCAGATCCCTGGGCTCAGGCAATTCTCTCACCTCAGTCTCCCAAAGTGCTGGGATTATAGGCTGAGCCACCGCGCCCGACTAGAGTGTATGTTTTAAATGAACCTTTACTGTTTTCCAAACAGTGCTCAATCTGATATCTCCTTATGTACATATACATTGAATATATTTATATTATAGATTACATGATATTGATTATGGACTTTTGAATGAAATCAAAGTAAACAAGTACAGTAGTCTGTCTGCTGTATCAGGGTCCCTTTTCCTTTTCCTGATAGTTTCCTTTCCAGGTTTTCCCGTCCTTTTACCCCTGCATAGCATAACATCATATGTATACATGCACACACCTTTCTGACAAAAAGAACTTCAAAATAATAATATTACTCTTGTTAAGCTAAAGTGGTAATAGATTAGATCTTATTGGCACAGGGATCAAATTGCATTATCTTGTACAGTTAACATTTTTTAATAATCATTTAATCATTAGTATTATTCAATTTAAATAATTGTTAATTTCACCATATTTATTATAGCAAGACATTGAGAACAACTTAGCAACCTGTAGATAACATGTAGTCAAGTCATATATTCAAGTGATTTGTAATATCGCATGTAGAAAACTTAAACTTTTCTTGTTCCTGTTTTTGTTTATTCAGATGACTCTGTAAGACCAAATATGACTTTAAAGGCCATGATCACAGACCCAGAAGTAGTATTTGTTGCCAACCTGACAAAGGCTGATGCTCCTGCCCTGACAGCCTCATTCCAGTGTAACCTCTCTCTATCAACATCTAAACTTGAACAGATGATGGAAGCGTCTGTGAGAGATTTGAAAGTGCTTGCTTGCCCTTTTCTTAGAGAAAAGAGAGGGAAAAACATTACCACAGTAAGAATTACTTTGTGTCCTAACCTGAGATTGAAGAATGGCAGAAACTCTTAATTTGTAGACTCCTAGACTATGAGAGCTCTTCAGGACTTTTTTAGATGACTTATTACAAACTTGGGGTTTTATAGATAGGTATGTTGAGTTCCAAAGATGTTAAACGACTTAGACTTAGCCATGGCTGTCAATGACAGCTCTGGAGACTACCTCCATAACAGTTTTATTTTCATTATATCATCTCCTGTATTTGAATTTTAGTACAAGCCATTATTCTTTTCAGCTCTATTTTTTTTTTTTTTTTTTTTGAGTTGGAATCTCACTCTGTTGCCCAGGCTGGAGAATAGTGGCACTTTTATGACCACCTCAGCCTCGATGTGCTGGGCTCAGGCGATCCTTCCACCTCAACCTTACAAGTAGCTGGAACTACAGGTGCACGCTTCCATGCTCAACTAATTTGATCAGTTTATTGTAGAGATGAGATCTTGCCAAGTTGCCCAGCCTGGTCTCGAACCCCTAGGCTCAGGCAATTCTCTGACATTTGCCTCTTAAAGTGATGGGATTTCAGGCATGAGCCACCGTATCCAGCCTAGCTCCTTCTTTTATTCACCATTGTATACCCAGTGAATTAATGGATGAATAATTAAGCTCTATGAGAATGAAAAGATTAAATTGGAGTCCTATGACTAAAAGAGATTATATTCTTCTGTTATTAAAAGTTAATTTAAACTATGTTTTCATATTATTGAAAAATATGATTTTAGTCATAATTACCACACCGGTTATTTTTAAATATTAAATTGATAATTTTATGATAAGAGGATCATTTTATTATGCGACTCACTTACAGTGGTATTTTAAATTTAAGAAATTTATGGACAAAGTGACTTGCATAAAGAAACACTGTCTGTACTTTATTCTGAAATAGTCTTTGACAGAATTATCTTTTGACATGTCACAGAAAGCTTAACACTCCATTAAATGCTCATCCTAAGTTTTTTAAAATGATAATTATGCAGAATGAATTTCTCCATTTAGTTCAGGTACAAGATTATTCTATTTTGTTTTTTTAATAATATACAAGAATATAGGCTTCATAGTCTTAGTAAACCCTCCAGTTTGAAAATTTGAAATTCTACTAAGGATCTTATATATTTAAGACTGACCTGTTAATCATTTGCAACTGTTTATTTACCTACCTTACCATAGTCTTTAGCTCATTTTTATAGATATTTCAAAAATGTATTTTACAGAAGGCATCATTTTAAAAATATTTTAGCAAAAGGGAGCATTTTAATCTTCTGGTAGTAAATGTATATTATTACTTAAAGATTGGGCATGAATACAGTAATCAGAAACTGCTTAAGTTCTTTAACAGTGTTTACAGCTGTGTTGTAGTTCAGAAGAGCCCACAAGAGATTTTCGGATTTTTGCCTTTATGCTTTTTATGGGAGGTCGTAGTTAAAGATCCCAAGTAAGACGTGGTTTTTTAAGTGTGTCCCATGTATGATGAAACTGTTATAAGGAAATATGAATTTCGTTTATCTGTTTGTAGGTCCTGCAGCCTTGCTCTTTATTTATGGAAAAATGTACATGGGCTTCAGGAAAACAAAACATAAATATTATGGTTAAAGAATTTATAATTAAGGTTAGTGCTTATTATATTCATTGAATGACAATTCTTATTTTTTTTACAGTGTTGAATATTTGCAATTATTTGAAGTAGTAATGTACATTTTTAGTGCAAATGTTTGTTTCTGTTTTCTTTAAAAGAGTACTTTTCTATACCTGTACATGATTAAGGTGGTTTTTCTCTATTACATTTGCGTGTGTGCAGGGGCTGTTGAGTTGGAGAGGAGAGTAGAGATGGGATGGGAAGAGAGGGGAAGAAAGGATGGAGGAATGGGATTGCTATCACTTTATTTGTAATAAGTTATTTCAGGCTTTTGTTTATGTTTAAGTTGATGGAATATAATAACTGCTTTGTTTGGCTAAAATATTTGTAATGAAATATATGCTAAAAATAATTACTAGAATTTGTTGTTTTTTATCTCTACATTTAAAGTATTGAAAAAACAATCACTATTTTCCAGTGGCAGTTTCTTTAAGTGTAACCTTGTGCCCAGTTTCAAATGGAAGATATAGAATACATTCTGATATCTATTTCTCTCATGGTCCAAAGGACGCAAAAATGAGGTGTTTAATGCCAGTAATGATAGCTTTACTTATATTGGTCCATGACCTACAGTAATAGAACTAAGGCTCAA
The DNA here is from genome assembly GCF_000164805.1 of Carlito syrichta. Taxonomy (NCBI): domain Eukaryota; kingdom Metazoa; phylum Chordata; class Mammalia; order Primates; family Tarsiidae; genus Carlito; species Carlito syrichta. The sequence continues at coordinate 239,735 of NW_007233089.1, forward strand.
GCTCATTTCGTTTGAAGTACCATGCAAATATCAATGTAGTTTTTTCCTCAATATTTAAAAATGCTGGATAAACTTAGATTATATTTTGTTAATGGTTTACTTTTTTATTTTTATTTTATTTTATTTTAATTTAATTTAATTTTATTTGAGTTGGAGTCTCACTCTGTCGCCCGCGGCCACTGCAGCCTCGCCTGCTGGGTGCCGGCGATCCTTCCGCCTCAGCCTTCTGAGTAGCTGGAACTACAGGTGCACGCTACCACGCCCGGCTAATTTGTGATTTATTGTAGAGATGAGGTCTCGCCAAGTTTCCCAGGCGGTTCTCGAACCCGCGGGCTCAGGCAATCCACTCACCTCAGCCTCCCAAAGGCGCGGGATGACAGGCTGAGCCACCGAGCCCGGCAGTGGTTTACTTTTTTAAAGATGTGAAGTAGTGAGGGAAAACTCCTCAAATGCGTGTGTATTTTCTCTAAAGCACTGGAGTAGGTGCCGGGGGAACTTTGACTTTTCCATTTCTTTGTACATAAATTTATTGATTGAGTCAACAAACATTTTTTAGCTTTTACTATGTATAAAAAAAATCCTGTATAAGACATTAGGGATACATAGTTCTTGCCTTCATAAAATTTAATGACATATGTGGGAAAAAAGCAAATCCATGATTATAGTTTTCAGTGCTAGGGGCATATTCAAGGATGGTGCTGGGAATACAGGTACAGGGCCTTTAATTCAGACCAGGACAAGCTATTAAAAATAGGTGGAAGCAGGACTATTTGAACTGAGTTTTGAAAGTCCAGTGGAAGTTAGATAAGTGGAGAGGGATGGAAAGGGTTATTCAGACAGAACTGACAATATGCACAAAGCCAGAGGTGTGAAAAAGTTTTATTTAAAGACTCAGAAGGGTAGTGGTGGAGTTGTAGAACTGGGGTACATAAATTATATGTGACATTAATAAAGTGAGGGAAAAAACAGATTTTGTTCACAAATAAGGGAAGCAATGTGCACTAGCTCCTCCTTTTGGTGATGTAATTATGCCTCTTCAGCATATCAGGTAAGTAAGAGTTGTGAGAAATGGATAATAAAGGAATGCACTTAACTTATTTAACTCAGTTTCTCAAACTTTGAGGAACTCTGGTTATCTGATTGAATAGTATTAGGTCACAAAGAGCTTTGTCCACACAGCTAAGGAGAGTGTGAATTTTATCCTGAAAGTTCTGGGAAGTTGATAAAGATTTTATGCATATGAATGACATGCCCAGATTTGCTTTTGGAAAAGTTATGCAGTTAGCAGGGTTGTTGGTAGGCTGAGAGGGTGCCGATTGACATAGAAGTTATCATCAGTGTAGAGCTAAGGTACAGTCATTGGAATAAGGAAAATGAGCAAGGATACTATCCACAGATCCTAAGAGGTAGGATCTCTCCAGCCTTTCTGTTTCAATAGGACAAATGAAAGCCATCTGTATAAGCTTGAAAAGGGCCACACAATTCTGTTTAATTACTGCAGCTGGTGGAAAGATGAAAATTTATTTAAACATCTGCATTTGGCTATTCACATAGCACTGTTTTGCTGTGAATTGATCAGTTTAACTTTAGGTTTTGACTGTTGACATAAACATGCGTTACTTAATTCCAGGTAACCTGAGTAGAGATCATGTGATGTGCTCAGTTAACTCGACACGTGATTATGTATGTTCTCTCCTATTTTTCTTAGTTATGAATTTAATATATTTAAATTTCAGGTAGCTACATTTTAACTTTCTTAATCATGTCTGTGTCAATATTCCTCATCTGGGAAAGTATTTATTCTAAATATTATTCTGTATTTTTTTTAAAGATTTCACCCATAATTCTTAATACCGTGATGACAATCATGGCTGCTATGTCTCCAAAGACAAAAGAAGATGAGTCCAAAGATGCATCTGAGGAGACAGGAAACCTCTGGTGTATCAGATCTGTTAATGAGTATAACTCTTGGTATCTTGGTGTTGACATGGCAACAGAGATAACGGAAAATTTCAAAGATACCAAACATGCATTATTAGAGGAAAATTGTGCTGTTGTTGTGGAGTCAGTTCAAGTTACCTTAGAATGTGGCCTTGGGCATCGAACTGTGCCTTTGTTATTGGCAGAGTCTAAGTTCTCAGGAAATGTGAAAAACTGGACTTCTCTAATGGCGGCTGCTGCTGACATGACCCTGCAGGTATGGCCCCATCATTGAACACCTTCAGAGCCAATTTCCTGAAAGTACAATTGCAGAATTAAGACGAGAGCTTTTCTTGTTTGTGCATAGCCACGGCAGGTATACATGTAGATAGATACTGTATTCTAAATTCAGTTTGTTGATGCATAATATTATTTTTTGGTAGTTTAGATTCTTTTGCAAAATAATTTGTTTGTGGGAACAGAGTAAGAGAGTGAAGGAAAATGCATGTTATATATATATTTGTGTGTTTAGGTCAGATTTTAAAATGGTTGATGACATATGACTTGAATTACTTAATATTTTTTCCTACCAGTTAAGGAAATTTGTAAATAAAGTTGAAAGACTTGCTTATTATAATTCTTTGTATTTCCAGGTGCACTATTACAATGAGAGCTATGCTGTCTGGGAGCCACTGATTGAGAGAGTGGAAGGGAAAAAACAATGGAACTTAAGGCTTGAGGTAAGGCTGTCTTAAAGTATCTTTGTAGAGAATAATACTATGCATAGTCACCAATATTTTTTAGTTCAGTGATTCTTAAGATGTGGTCTGGGATCCTTGAAGCCCTTTTGGGGGTGGGAGAGCTCATGAGGTCAAAATTATTTTCATAATAATAGACATTATGCATCATTTTTATTCTCATTCTCTCATGAGCATACAATGGAGTTTGCCAGAAGCTACATGAATTTGATATTCCAACAGATTGAATGCAGAGCAGAGATGAGAATTCATCTGTCTGCTCTTAAAGCAGGCACTAAAGAGATTTTCATATGTTCCTCTTCTCATTACATCTTAAGAATAGTTATTTTTTATTAAAGTGTTATTTATATTAACATTTAAATGATTATTAACATTTTCTTGGTTTTAATTTCTAATAGAGTAGAAATTAGAATTAATTCTAATAGAGTAGAAATTAGAATTAATTTCTAATTTCTATTGGTAGAGTCAAAAGATAAATGCGGCTCTTTAGGTACTCAGTGATTTTCTGGCCAAGACCAAAATATTTGAGTATTCTAGTTCATGGATTATTTTTATAAACTAGAATGCAATTCATCTCTTTATGGTATTTCTTGAGAACAATTCAAATTCCTAGATATTTAATACCAAAGCACATTTTTCTAGATTAAAAGGAATGTGAGTTATATATTGTTAACAGATTGTCACAGCATACCTCTCTGGGGCAACCTGGATGAGGAGGTGGGCACTGAAATTGACTCTGCAGATTGTTTTGTTAAAGATGAATCACTTAACCTATGTTCCAATTTCCTCTCAGTAAAGTAGAAGTTATGTTTATGACCTACCTCTTTCTGGCACAGGAAGGCTAATAAAAAATGTTTTACAAGGCTTTTGAAATGCTACTAGAAGAGAAACTGATGGAATATGATGACTAGTTGAAAGTTGATCATATTACTTCTTTGTAGGTGTTACTGGTAAGAGTAGAAGGAAACAAACTACTGTTTCCAGATGGTACCTCTGATAGCGGTCCATTTGGACTCAGCATCCCTTAGATTGCTCATCAACGCATAATCATCACTTAGGTGACACTGAAAAAATAGCTATGCTCTGGGAAATGTACAAGAGCAAATCATGGCATGTTTCTAAATTTTTTCCTATGCATGGACTATATACTAAAGAAAGAATACTCATCTGCATGGAATCAATGTGAAGCACTGAGTATTTTTGAAAATGAGACTTTTGAGGAGCCTTAATATGAAGTGACCAATTTAGGTGAAATTAACCCTACTTAGTATTTTAATTTTATTATTCATATTAATTGGCTAATAATTTAAGTTGGTTGTGTTATTTATCTTAGGTCAAGAAGAACCCTATCCAGGATAAAAGTTTGATGCCAGGAGATGATTTTATTCCTGAGCCACAGATGGCAATTCATATTTCTTCAGGAGATACAATGAATATAACAATATCCAAAAGTTGTCTTAATGTATTCAACAATTTAGCAAAAGTATGTTTGAATTTTTCTTGGAGTATTTCAAGTGTAATTTAAAAATGAAACATATATGGATTTTTTTTGGTCATCAAAATTAGTTTATAAAAGTGTAGTGATAATGTAGTCTATGGAAAGGATGTACATTTTGCAAAAATTGTTTTGTGATGGTATGTTTCTTTTCAGGGTTTTTCAGAGGGTACCGCTTCTACTTTTGACTACTCTTTAAAAGACAGGGCTCCTTTTACGGTAAAAAATGCTGTAGGTATTCCCATTAAGGTACGGCCTAACTGTAATCTCAGAGTAATGGGCTCCCCTGAGAAAGGTGATATTTTTGATGTTGATGCTGGCCAGAAGTTGGAATTGGAATATGCCAGTGTGGAACCTTCACATCAAGGGAAACTATCTGTACTGAGCCGTCAAGAAAGTTCCCTCTTCACTCTGACCTTTGGTATGCTAGATTTATTTTTTTTAAGGGCATCTGAGGAATTGTTGGTGTGGGCTTCTTTCTGATAAAATATGAAAACAAAATATGCTGCAGATGTCTTGGGAGACAACATTTCTAAAGGCTGGAAACATAGTTGATAAACTTATGTTTCTTGTTTTTTCCTAAACTTGAGAAAGTTAAACTTTATTGATTTAATTTCAGAAGTTACTTTAAAAACTAGATTGTTTATATGCCATTAAATAACACAATATATAGTATGCTTTAAAAAGGATCGTAGAGAAAATGATATTCAGAAATCCTAAAATAGTGACAGAAATTATTACTATTAGAAAAAGAAAAGATTGTTGATATATAGCTGGATTTTGTTTTAATATATTTAAAACCACAAGAAACATTTTTTGGGTCAAAAATTTTATGTCAGTAACTGGTCTGCTTTTTAAAATTTTTGTCTCAGAAAAGCATCTTATAGTGATCATTTCTAATTGTGAGGAAGAATACTCCTGTCAGTATTTTAAGGTGCTGATGATTATATTCTGTCATAGAGAAATATTAGTAAATTAATAGTTGGGATTCTTATCACTATGTTCTGCCTTAGTACCTCGTGGATACACAGAAGTTGCAAATATCCCTGTTGTCAGACCTGGACGACGATTATATAATGTGAGGAATCCCAATGCCAGTCATTCTGACTCCGTTTTGGTACAGATTGATGCAACCGAAGGGAATAAAGTAATTACCCTTCGCTCTCCTCTACAGGTAATACTTCAAAGTGAATTGTATCCTTTTCAGTATATCAAGAAATATTAAATCATTTAACTCAATATAGGAATATAGTATATCACCATTAGATCAGTACTGATTATTCAAAAATAAATAGTAAACTGAAGTGGCTTCTGTTCACTATCCACCTTACTTTTGCAATATTTTATTTTAATATTCATCTAATATTTAATTTAATATTTAATATTTTAATATTTTTTGTGTCTTAGAGATTTGTTTATTGAAAGCTCATTTTTTTTCTGTGGGCTTAAAATTAATGAGGCTTTTTTTGTGTATTTCTTTAAATATTCAGAGCTGAGTGTTGTAAATTCAGTTGATTGTCAAATAGAATAGCATTTCATTCTCTCCGTATATTACTTGGGATTGTATTTTTCAAGTGTCTATGAAGGCATATTGAAATGATTACTTCCCTGAAATAAAAGGTTGGCATCTTAATTTGTGTAAATATTTTCTTTTCTACTTTTAAGACTTTATCAAATATTTTCTTTTCAGTATGTGATGCACAAAATACTATTTTTTTCTGCCTATAACATCAGATAAAGATGTTTCAAACTTTGGCTGTTGTTATCTCTTAGTGTGTCCTTAGCTTATTCATATAACAAGTTGTAGTCAAAACAGAGTTGTACACTTTACTCATTTTTTTTTCACTTTTTGTTTGTGACGAGTTGAGAAAAGATTGTCATGGAAAAAATGTGAAATCTTCACAGAATAATGCAGAACAATGAACATAAGTGTGTGAATATATTAATAAATTTTAATTGCCGTTTAAACATGTTTACTATATATGGCAACAGATTTTCAGTTGCCAATAAAAATATCTTCCAGTATTGAGTTTGAAACCTTTTTGATCTAAAAGTAATTTTGTGCAGCTCACATTTTTCTTTTGAACTTATGTATCTTTTTAAACATCATGTGTGTCTTTTTGTCCAACAGATTAAAAATCATTTCTCTATTGCATTTATCATCTATAAATTTGTTAGGAATGTTAAGTTATTAGAACACATTGGAATGGTCAGACCTGAAGAGGAGTTCCATGTTCCTTTGGATTCTTATAGGTAGGTGCTTCTTTGAATATACTAAACTTAAACAAATGTATAATATATATGTTTAATTTTATGAATTGTGGATCCATATCCTGAAAAATAACCTCTTTTTAAATTATCTAATGATCTGTAAAAGCCAGTTTTGAGACATATAGTTTATTCTTCTGCAGATAAATTTATTTATATAATCACTGAATAAAAATCCCTTATATATTTGATGTTTTAGAATTTTCTGGGAGCCATTTTTAAATTACCTTGGCACTTGAAATGAATTTTTTTATCCTTAGCATTTTTTAAAAATTAAATTTTATTTTATTATAGAGATGGGGTGTAAAATAAGGATTAACTACAAAAGTAGGCTGCCTGTAGGTGAAGTGTGGGCCTCCAGCTGACCCTCACTCTTCCGATCCTAAACTGTACCCTTTGTGTTGTTTCATGTCCCTCTCCCCCCAGCAGTTCTCTGTGACTGCCGATCCCTCCCTTGTGCTGATCAGATTAATGTTCTGGTCCCACTTTTGTGTGAGAACATGCATTCAGTTCTTTGTTTCTGGGATAGATCGCTAAGTATAATGGTCTCCAACTCCACACAATTTGCTGTGAAGACCACGATTTTGTTCTTCTTTAAGGCTGTGTAATATTCCATCATGTGTATGTATCACATATTCTTTATCCAGTCCACTATTGATGGGTAGTAGGGTTGGTTCTATGTTTTTGCTATTGTGAATAGTGAGGCAGTAAACATGTGTGTGCAGGTGTCTTTTTGTAGAACGATTTATGTTCCTCTGGGATATTCCCAGGAGAGGGATTACTGGATCATATGGAAGGTCAATTCTTTTAGGAATTGCCACACTGCTTTCCATAGAGGATGAACTAGCTTGCACTTCCACCAACAGTGTAGAAGCATTTCCTTTTCTCTGCACCTGTGGTAGCATCTGTTGGTTTTTGATTTAATAATGATATGACCATCCTTACTAGAGTTAGGTGGTGTCTCATAGTAGTTTTGATTTGCATTTCTCTGTTGATTAGTGAGGCTGAGCATTACTGATAGTCAAAACAATCCTCAGCAAAAGGAACAAAGTGGGAGGTATCACACTTCCAGACTTTAAACTTTATTGCAAGGCTGTAGTAACCACAACAGTCTGATATTGGTACGAGAATAGGCACATAGACCAATGGAACAGGACAGCTATTCCAGAAGCAGAAACTTGTTCTCTCCACCAACTTATCTTTGACAAAGTCACTCATAACAAACAATGGGAAGATAAGACCATATTTAGCAAATGGTGCTGGAAAAACTGACTAACCACAAGAAGAGTGAAACTGGCCCCCTACCTATATACAAAACACCATATACAAAAATAAACTCAGAATGGATCAAACACCTAAATGTAAAACCTCAAACTATAAGAATCCTAGAAGAAAACATAGAAAACACCCTTGTGCACATTGGAGTAGGCAATGAATTCTTGACCAAGTCCCCAAAAGAGAATGCCATAAAAGCTAAGACTAGTGAGATTTCATCAAACTGAAAAGATTTTGCACAGCAAAATAAACCATCAAGAGTGTGGGGAGACAACCCATAGAATGGGAAGAAATATTCGCAAATTATGTATCTGATAAAGGTCTAACATCCAGGATCCCAAGGAACTCAAACGAAATGAAAGGAAAAACAAACAACCCCATTAAAAAGTGGACAAAGAGCACACAGATACATGAAAAAGTTCTCAGCCTCACTAATCATCAAAGAAATGCAAATCAAAACCACAGTGAGATACCACCTAACTCCAGTCGGGATGGCCATCATTAAATTACTCAAAAAACAACAGATGCCGAAGAGGATACAGAGAAAAGAGAATGGTTCTACACTATTGGTGGCAGTATAAACTAGTACATCATTTGTGGGAAAACAGTGTGGCAATTTCTAAAAGATCTAAAAATCATCTTTCCATATGACCCAGCAATCCCTCTTCTGGGAATATACCCAGAGGAACTCAAATCATCCTACAAAAAAGTTTCCTGCACATACATGTTTATTGCAGCACTATTCACAATAGCAAAGACATGGAACCAACTGTGCTGCCCATCGAAAGTGAACTGGATTTTAAAAAATGTGGTACATATACACAATGAAATATTATGCAGTTGTAAAGAAGGACAAAATTGGTTTAGAGTCCATCATACTCAGTGATATATCACAGAAACAAAGAATTGAGTACCACATGTTCTCACTCATAAGTGGACCCTGATCATTTATCATAATACTATGTGAAAGGAATTGATGATGGGTCACTGCCTGGTGGTGTGGTGGGGAGTATAGGTACATAACCCTAATAAGGGTACCTGATCCCAAACCAGGCAAAGAGAGGACCAATGGGAGTCCCAAACTTCATCAGTATGATGACCACTTATGTACCTAACCCTGAACTGTACTCAACATCTTTAAGAGAAAAAAAAAACAACAGCGGGAAAAGGACATGAATAGATACTTTTCAAAAGAAGAACTGCAAGCAGCCAACAGATAACATGAAATGAATTTTTTAAAGTTGTCTTTGTTTTCGTTCCAAAAAGTTTCACCATGAAGTACCTATGAGATGTTGGGTAAGTTTTTAAAGCTGGTTTTATTATCTGTAAAAATAGGAATACTAGCACCTACTTTGTAGAGTTATAAAGAATATTTAATGAGATTCTTTTTTATTTTTTTATTATAAAGATGTGGGGTACAATTCAGCGTTAGGTATACAAACATTGATTATGCAGGTACCCTTGTTGATGAGGTATGCCCCTCCCTCCCTTAGCAGTTTCCCTCAA
>NW_007233090.1:0-31943 GCF_000164805.1 Carlito syrichta
ATTCCATTTTTTAATCCAGTCCTCTTTTGATGGGCAGCATGGTTGCTTCCAGGTTCTTGCTATTGTGAAAAATGCTGCGATAAACATACATGTGCAGGTATCTTTTTTATAGAGTGATTTGATCATCAACAACTCAAAAAATAACAGCTGCTGGAGAGGGTGTGGTGAAAAGGGAACACTTCTACACTGTTGGTGGGAGTGTAAACTAGTGCAACCTCTGTGGAAAGCAGTGTGGCGATTCCTAAAAGCCCTAAACATCAACCTCCCATATGACCCTGCAATCCCCCTACTGGGAATATACCCTGAAGGTTTTATTTTCTTATGTATACCTTCGATAAGGGCTAGTCTAAGTTGCCTGGCCCAAGGCCTTGTAACACACAGATCTTAGCCAAACTGAGTGGTGTTGTAGGTAGGTTTCATGTTCATCACCACTTCTTACTCCCTGGAGAGAGTAACCCCTCACCCCCCCAAAAAAAGACCAAAAAGAGTACATCATACATACTTTTTTATTTTTTTATTTTTTTATTTTTTGAGTTGGAGTCTCACTGTTGCCCAGACTGGAGTGCAATGGCCGCTCCTGGCCACTGCGGCCTTGACCTGCCGGGCTTCTGCGATCCTTCCGCCTCAGCCTTCCAAGTAGCTGGAACTACAAGCGCATGCTACCATGCCCAGCTAGTTTTTTTTATTTATTGTAGAGATGAAGTCTCGCCTGCTCAGGAGGGTCTCAAACCCGTGGGCTCAGGCAATCCACTCACCTCAGCCTCCCAAAGGCGTGGGATTACAGGCTGAGCCACTGAGCCCGGCCATCATACATACTTAAATGAGAATCTGAAATCCTACATGGTAACTCAGAGGATATGCTCAAAGTTTTAGAGGCTTGTAAACTCTTCATTGGTACCATCAATTACCAGCCATTGTCTAGGCCAAGGTCATTCTTGGCTTGATTGATCTCTGACAGGTGCAGATATATCTGCTTCCAAAGTCCATGCTATTTCCATTGCTCATGGCATGCATGTTAGAGGATGTGGTTCAAATATGTCATGACTGAATACAGTGTAGCAATGGAGCCTTTTTATGTCTATAATTCAAAGTAAACTAATGCCATTGTTCTATCTTCTTTATGATAATGTCTATCCTCTAAACATCCTTCCAGGTATTACCACATTGCATTGTTGTCCATCCATTTTCATTTCCAGATTCTATTCCTAGGTCCTCAGACCATAGCTGAATGCCTTGAATGCTGTGGTCCCCTAGATTAACTCTTCTTACGTGGCTACCTGCATGCCAATGTTGTGACTCATTGTCCTGTCCCAACACGTGTTATCTCAGCCTTGTTTTCTCTGTATAACTGAATCTGGCTTCACATGTAATTCTTTGTTTTGCTTGATGTGGTCTGTGATTGTCATTTTTGTCCCTGTCTCACCACTTCTCTCAAGTTCTTCCACTTCCTCATGCATGTTATCCATTTCTGAAAATTATTTTTGAATGTTTTCTCAAAGAAAATTTTGCATACTTTCTCATGTATCTAATTGGTTTCTCATTAAGAATCCTCCTGCCTGGGCAGTTTTCTGGGTTTGCAGGTATAATAAATGAAGTTGTATTCTTGCACAAAGGATGTGCTGATGATACCAGGCTGCTTAAATGAGGAATGAGATAAATCTCTAACTGTGTATCTTGAAGAGTCACAGGGGGCCAGGAGGAAAAGCTTAGGGGCTGTGAGTCTTTTTACAAAGTTTGTATCAACCCAGGCCTTTTAAACCTCTTACTGAGTACAGTGGCGTGAGTTTTCGGATAGGTGCTCCTGACCCTATGTCTCAGAGTGTTTAAAGCGTGCATTGTTCCACCTTGTTTATACATCTTACCTTGCATGCTAAATGTCATTATAAGCCATCCGATTTTTTTTCCCTACTGTTGCCTAGGCCATTTAAACGTTGAGCTGTATGATTCTTTTTTTTTTTCCCCTGTAGAAGATGTTGATTTCAAACCATTGTTCATTAGAGCTTCTAATCTGATTATAAGAGGCTGGGATTTCAAGTTCACTTATGGAGTATTGTATGAGAAATCACTCACTCTCCTTTTGTGCCTCTCATTAATCATAAATGAGAATGTTAAATGGGCCCAATTTGTTGTTGGAATTAATGAAAAGTGAATAGTTCAGGGCTCTTTAAAAATATACACAGAGAACCACTGAAAAATTTGGGCAGAGGAAGAAAATGTGAGATTTCTCAGGCAGCGCTATATAGAATAGGTTAGAGTCAAGAAAGGAGTGGGGAGTACTGGTGGAAGACTCTCAGAGCAGTCTTGGTGGGAGATGGTGAAAGTCTGCATAGGGTGGCGGTGTGAAAATATACAAATGCTTGATGAATATAAAAATAGAGACATTTCCAAAAATTGTTTGCCTCACAGGAGCAATGGATAGAATGCTGAATCATTTGGTAAGGGTTCCAGAGAAAGATGTGTGGCAGTTACATGTTCTGTAGGATAACATTAAAAGGGCATCTCTCACCTGGGTCCCTTGTCATTAATGTTGTAATTTCACCTTCATTCAGTATTATGACCACTCAGAGGAAAAGTCAGAGAAGGGGACAGTAGTGCCATATATATTTGACTTTTATTTTCCTTCACTGCTATGGGAATGCATCCGTCTAAGATGATATGGAGAAAAACCTCAAAACCCATAGGATTCTGTCACTTTGATAATTACCATTGCTCAAGTTCTTCTTTGCCTGTTTCCCAGTCAATAGAAAACACTTAGGCAAGCTTATGATTTCTATCCCTACTGCCTGAAGCAGAATGACTTTCTCTTTTCTAGGATGGGTGGCCTTTGTAGACTACAAACTCCTTAAGATACACTCTTGCATTCCCCATATCTGGCTCTGCTTGAGTCTTAGGGTGCTCAATACATGTTTGTGAAGTGAACCACTGTCAACAAAGCTATGAGTAGCTTTCCACTGTTTTAGTTAACTGACTAAAAATCGCCATCATTTAAGTGGCGACTCTAAGAGTTGTATGTATCTTTGAGCTTACCTGTGACAGAAAACTGAAAACTTACTTTATTCTCTTGAATGTGAAGTAGATATTTTAGAAGACAGGGTGTTCTCAGGAACTTGTTTACAGATGACCTAAAATCAGCCAGCCTTTTAAAATCAATTCTGACTGAAACTTTAAAGAAATCCAAAAGAAATTCAAGAATTTCAGTAGGAAAGCTGTAAATCCTTGCAGGCCAGATGCACTTGAGCAGGTATTTATTTATATACATATTCATCTGCTCTGATTAGAGCAGATGAATACATTTTAACTAATACTTTAAAATTATTTTACAGTTAAATTAATCTTTACGAAAATCTAAAAAAAAACAAGTTAAAAGAAAAATTCTATGATCGTCTCTTCTTAACTGTGGTGTCTAATTGAACAACCCTGGAATTGGCAATAAAGAAACAGGATCTTAGTGGAAGAAAAGAGTTAAAGGCACCAAAGCTTGGGTAAACCTTATGAATGCTGTACCCACATTAAGTAAAGATGCTATCAGTGCAGTTTTAGACATCTTATGAAATTGGTTTGTAACCATTCTACAAGAACTAATAAGTGAGTTGGGTTCCAGAAGGCTGTTATAAATCCATTTGACCATTAATGATAGGAGGTAAACTTCTCTGGATGTATACCCATCTAAAGAGAGTATCAATTTCTCGAAGTTTTAAAACAGGTATACTCCTTCCTTGGTAGCGTATGTTCAATTGGGCACACTGAAAATATCTTGAGGAAGTTAAATCTTGATTTTTCTAGATGTTCCAGATATTTCTTTGCTTTTGGAATTTTGGCAAATTTAAGGAGCCTTGAATCTGTATAATTATTCAAGGGTTGTAACAAAAATCATATTATGACTACTTTGGTCCCATGCAGTCTTTAAATTCTCAAGTGCTCTGCTTTTTGATGAATTAACATGATGTCAAGAGGCATTCAGTATTGATGATGGATTATCTTGGTATGCACTCAACTGTTTTTCTATTTTGCCAGTTGCTTTTCTTTGCCTATAGCACAAGGGAAACATTATTGGAAGGTCCAAAAATTGTCTTTTTTTTTCCATTTGTATAGTCATTGCTACAGTCAAATGATTCATCATTCATGAATTTATTTCACTACTTTCCATTTTATTTAAAATTATTTCTACTTACACTTCTTCCTGATTCTTTATTTCTTCCTGATTCTTTATTTCTTCTTATTATCACTTTCAACCCTCAGGCAATGAGGGTAATAATCTATATATGAAATTAAGCTTAATCATGCAGCAGAATGTTCAAATAAGCCAGTGGTAAGAGTTAATTGTAGTTGGTGATAGCCAGTAGCCATCTCTTAGACATGGGCAGAGTTGATCAGCCTTTCTGAATTTATAATTTATGGGACATGGATTCTTTTCTCCAGGATCTTTCTGCCCCCACCCCATATCCCCTCTTTATATTTTTAGCTCCTCTCTCTTTGCAGACAAGGGAGTATATTTTTAAAACCTGAATTTACTCTTCCTTATGTTTCTGTGTATTTCCAGAACATTGTAACAGTAACTTGCCAATAGCTTTACCTGCTTTTTCTGTTCCCTTTTTTGATACTTTCACTTTGCCTAGAAGTGGATTCCTATTTACTCGTATTTTAAGTAAGATGAACTTATGATTAAGGAGGAATCAGTCTTTAGGTTTAATATAGTGTGCTGACTTCTCTAGCCCCTATGAATTCCTAATACTAAAACATAGGATGATTATTATTCCTGATAATTCTTGAACTTTCCTGTTGATGAGAAGTTATGCATATAGTCTAAATATGTTGGAAAGTCACCGGGCTCGGTGGCTCAGCCTGTAATCCCGCACCTTTGGGAGGCTAAGGTGAGTGGATTGCCTGAGCCCGCGGGTTTGAGACCCGCCTGGGCAGCGAGACCTCATCTCTACAATGAATCAAAAAATCAGCTGGGTGTGGTAGCGCATGCCTGTAATTCTGGCTACTCGGAATGCTGAGGCAGAAAGATTGCCGGAGCCCAGCAGGCAAGGCTGCGGTGGCCGGGAGCGGCCACTGCACTCCAGTCTGGGCGACCGAGTGAGACTCCAACTCAAAAAAAAAAAGAATAAAAAAGTCACTAGTATTATTTGTTCATATTATTTAAAGTAAATTTCTAAAGAAAAGTTAGTTATTGATTCAGCCTTTACATGTTTTATTTTTTCATAGCAATTTCAGTAAATTGGTTTAAAAGCCCCAAAGAATTCAGAGCATGGGCTCTGAGGCAGTCTTTCTTCCCTAAAAATAATCATACATTGGACCTTGATCTAACAGAGAGATCTATCATTCGCCCTTCCCAGTCATTCATTAGTATGTTTGAACTTTGCTGTGCTAGCTTTTATAAACTGATGTATTTTGGATCACTTGAAGCTTATAAGCCAAGTAAACAATTCTAAGGGTGTTGATGATAACTGAAGAGTGAATGTATGGCAGAATGCTGCTTCCACTAAGAGTAGACAGACCCACAAATCATGGAAAATTTGGATCTTTCTTTCTCACAAGTTTTCAAATGAAGGAGATATGACCAGTTGTTTTTACAAAATTAAATCCACTTTCATAAAAAGAAATTTTGAGATTCTCATAACGGATTGTGACTTGTAATGATCATTGACTTTCTCCTTGTTTACAATGAAACAAATCATATACATCATTCTTTTGCTTTTCCTCTAGGCATACACACATACACACACACACACACACACACACACACACACACACACACACACACACACACACCCCTCCTCCCTGTCTCCCCTTCTTATTTTGCCTGTTTGGTCTTTAGCACAGATGGATATTGTTTCACGATGATAGAAGAAGATGATTCTGGGATGCCTGTGGTCACTTCTGGATGCCTAGGACTAGAAGGCTCAGATTTTCAATGTCGGGTAAAGAAGATAACTTGATTTTACTTTGTAACCTTTCATTGGCTAAATTTCCAACAAGTTTCAAGCAAGATGAAGCAATTGTTTTCTTGGCCAGTCAGTTTTTAGTATAGCCATGTGCTGTACAATGACATTTAGACCTCATATACGATGATAGTAGGCGGTGGTCCTGAAATATTATTAACACCATAATTTTGCTGTACCTTTTCTGTGTTTAAATATGTTGTGATATGCAAATAATTACCATCATACTATAGCTGCCTACATTATTCGGTATAGTAACACACTGTACAGGTTTGTAGCCTAGGAGCAGTAAGCTTTGCCTTATAATCTGGGTATGTAGTAGGCTGTGCCATCTAGGCATACTCTATGATGTTCCCACAATGACAAAATTGCCTAATGACACAGTTCTCAGAACATATGCTTGTCTTTAAATGATACATGACTGTAGCTTAGAAAACATTTTCACTGGGCCCACTCTCCCTCCATTTTGAAATCCAATCTTCTTTTTATTTTTGCTGTTAACTTTTTGTTTAGTGTTCCATTAGATCATCTTCTTCCAAATCCAATTTAGCTCCTTGTATTATGTTAAGCATTCTTCCTCAGTTTTCAAAATGTACACTGGTTATTATAAATGTAGTAGCAATTTTGTTGAAATGCAAAAGTTGAAGTAAGATAATACATGGTCATTTGAAAGAAATTACCTGATAGAAAATAACATTTTCAAGATGTTTGAGTGAAATTATCAGAATTTTGGATGAATTCTCCAAATAGTGATACTTTCTTAAGTTTTAGATGATGTAACTTTGATATTTACAAGAAACCCACTAATATCTATTTGGGTTTAATGATAGGACACTCCCATTCCTCATCAAAGAAGATCAATTGAGTGCTGCACAGAAAAGAATGAATGCAATAAAGACCTGCACCCTACACTGCCGCCATTGAAAAACAGAGGTAAGGCAGGTGGGCTGCTCTCTGGAAGACCTTTAGGCATAAGGCAGATACAGACTAGAATCATTCTCTCTTTCCCAAAGTAACCTACTTGTACCACTTCCTGCTGCTGGTTCAGAGAACTTGGGCAAGAGAACATAATGAAGCTATCGTTCGGAGACAAGTGGAAGGAGTCTTATGTGGCTTCACTTTCATGATTTCTATTACTTTTACTTCTCCACACTTCCCTGAAGAACATTGCGATCCCTGGAGTTTCTAGTGTGTTGCAGGGTGATAGAGAAGGGAGATGGTGCTTTTCGTTTACCTCTGACAGTTATTCAGAAGTTGTATTTCCTCACAAACTGCAATTTGCGTGTATTTATTTAAAAATAAAGACCGTATAAAGAACTAAATCAAAGATTATTTGCTATATGGTGTTTCCTTTTATTTATGTCAGAATAACTAGTTTTTAGTCAAATCTTATAACAATGTATTGATTAAATGGGGAAGATGTCTAAAAAGTTTTAATTTCAAAACTTACATATTTCTGTGTTTTTCATTCAGAAAGACAAACATTGCATCCCAGGAGACCTTTGGTTGGAGACAGCTCTCATGTTTCCTTTCTCCTTCTTGTTCTCACCACAGAAAGAAGATTTATAATTGTCATAGAGTTTTAAGTCCTAAATCTTACCTAAGTGATTTAAGATGATTTTTCTTGATGGATTTTATTTCTTGAGAAGGATATCTTTCCAACAAAATATAATGGAATTTAGTGACTTTGATAACATTTCATAACATTTGTTCCTGCTCTATCCTGGAAACCTATACAAGATTGATGATACATATTTTTATTTTGGTGGCAACATGCTTAGGTGTTAAGGATACATAAATGGATGGAGAAAATTCTCCCTCCCAAGAGATGTACATTAGAGTGTAAGAGAGAAGAAGAGAGTATGTAACTAGTTAAATTATATGTGGTCAGGACTGAGTAATAGAGTTAGATTATATATACATATATTAAGGACACAACAGAATGAGTACCTAGCTCTGCCTGCGATGAAAGGAGATCGAGATGACTTTAAGGATGAGTAGGGGATTGCCAAGTAGATAAGACAGTAAAAGTGAAGTGGACAGAAAATTTAAAATTAGCATGGCTAGCATTAGCCAAGCATTGTGTTAAGAATTACATTTGTGCCTCAAACAACCGTATGAGGTTCTACTTTAAAGATGAGGGAAATGCAGCACAGGGAGGTTTATGAACTTCCCTGTTGTATAGCCTTTGAGTAACAGTGACTCAAAACAGAGGCAGTAATAAGTACAGAGAGGTCTGATATGTGATGTTTGAGAAGAATTTGCAAAATATAGAAGTATAAAACAGCATGACTGGTTGGAGCCAGATTCTAGTGAAGACTTGGAATGTGAGGGAGCATTAGCTGAGGAGGTTGAGAAGGAGGGACTTATAAAAGCAGTAGAATATGTCTCTACAGCACAGAGTGAAAAGGCCTAGAAGGAAGAGTAGGAGCAATGAGAAGAGTAGTCCTTGGTCCAGGGCAGTGTGGGATGGGGGTGCAGGTGTGGCTGGTGGCTTCCACTGAGCATTATATAAGGTGATTGGCTACCGTGGTGTTTAGTGGCCTTAGAGTTCACTGCTTTGAATTCTGAGGATCCTAGTTATTGAGTAGGTGAGGTCTGTGCAGATTCTATGTTACCTTTTTAGCCCAGTCACTTTGGGGTCCAATAAATGTCACTGCAGACCGTGGTCTGGGAGTACTGGCTTTTTTACATATTGTACCACAGAGCTTCTGCCTTTGTGTGTGTGTGTGTGTGCCCCCGCTTTGTATACCCATGTACAGTGTTTTTATTGAAAGTGTTCTATATATATTTGCTGATTGTCAGTGATTATTTCCAAGATTCTTTATGGCTATATGATGGTATCTTTTATTTCTAACTGCAGTTGTGAAAGATCTTCTAGCCTTATAAAAACAGTCCTGGCATTTTAAGCAATTACAAAGCACTTATCAGAGAAGAGAAGTAGTGACAGAAGGCAGTTTTGTTCTGAAGCCAGTAGTGATTCTTACTTGCCTCAGAGTGAACCAGAATTCCCTGGGGGGTTCTTGATTCTACTTCCCAGGGCAGTTGGAGCGGCAGCTCAGGTAGGAATCTGCTGCCCTGGAGAGAGTTGTGGGCCCTGCTCCTTTCCTGATAGGTATCTGGAAGTGCTCACTTTCCATGACTCTGGCAGCAGCTTGAATGTTTACATTGTTAATGCTCTGAGCACAGGTAATGGCAGATTAAAACATGACCAGTATGACCAGCAGAAACAAAAGGGTTATTGATAAGGATCACCTATTCAGGAGGGAATACAAGGAGGCAGTAGATGAAGCTACAAGGGATAGGGTTATTGGGGCAAAGAAAAGGAAAATGGGAAGGTAACACTAGCCTTCAACAGAGTGCTTGACAGGAAAGAGTTCCTTAGAACCTTCTGGTCTCATTGCTCTCATAAATCAGAAATGTAATAAGATAAGTAGTAGATAGTACTTTTGTAGCTTAGAGTGTATTCTGTGTCTTGCATTTACATGGAAAGTAAAAGGCAGTGAAGCTGAGAGTTTTAGTAAAATCATATCACTGGAATGGAAAAGTATTCTTTGTTCATATACTGATAATACATTGTGGTTATGTGGTTAGTTCTGGTTTTAGTTGAGTATCTAGTGTTCTCTTTGGATGTCTGTGAAATCAGGGTTTTCTTTTCTTTAAATTTAGAAATACGTTTTAAGCTAAGTTTCCAGTGGCAGTCTTTACACATATGTGTGCTGTGGTCTCTGTACACCTACAGGTATGTAGAAAGAATATACATTCACTTCCACTGGCTGAGATATTGTGACACCTTGGGTTTATTAACTCTGCATATACCCTAAGGAAGGGAGGAATGAAGGCAAAAATTTACTAAGACAGTTTATTGTGCAAAATTTTAGCCTGCTTAACTTTAAGAACTTACAAAGTATTTTCAAGATTTACTGACTAATGTGTTTCAGACCATGAATGTGCTAATTATATATGATTCATTTTTGTGTTAAGGCCTGATGACTTTTTGGATATGCATTATAATAGTTCAAGTTCCTGAACTCCTTTTTCCTAGACCATTGGCAACATTTCTGAATTTATTAACATAAAACTGCTGAATTTATTAACATAAAACTGCTTGTTTTTAGTGGTCTCTCATTTAGTCCTTTCAGATTAATCTTTTACAAGAATTGTAGGTCACAAATAGCTGTTAAACATATGTAATTTAGGCTGATGAGCAAAGCATAACATTGACCAGCATGAAGTTTGGACAAGAAATTAGTGCAAAGATCTGTGGATTGTAGTTTTAAATAAATAATCCATACTTTTCCTGAAATATTTCAAAATAAGATTTTGAATTTATGTATTTGTGTCAATTTCCTGATTTTGGAAATTACGTTACTCTTTGGAAGACACTGCCCTTGGTCTTAGGAAGTACACTCCAAATTATTTATGAAAGGAAAGTGGCATTATGTCTGCAACTTTGAATGATCCATAAATAGTGCAGATACATGAATAAATTTTAAAAATACATGTTTTATACACACTCACATATACACACACACAGGATCCCAAAAAACCTGGAATTCTTTTGGAGGGCATGCCCCATGTAATACAGGCTTCCCCCACTAAGTAAGTGTTCTAAGAACCTATCGGTATCAGTGTACCAGATAGTGATGTTGGGAGAGGTTTTGTTTGGCTTCAGTGAATTTCTTTTATTTGGATATTCAACACATTTACTCATTTCATGATGGATGATTTACATGAACAACCTGCCCACACCTTGCTGAGTGTTGAGCAGTTTTTGACCAAAATGGCACGACCCCCATGTCCTACCCTTCCTATTCACCTGATCTCACCCCAAGTGACTTTTTTGTTTCCCTGGATGAAAAAGTCCTCAAAGGGAAATGTTTTGCCGATGTGGAAGAGGTAAAACAAAAAATGGCAGGAGCACTAAAAGGCACCAGAATTGACTACTTCAAAAACTGTTTTGAGCAGTGTCTTGGTAGGTGTATAACATGAAGAGAGTGCTTTGAAAGTGACTGAAATTTAAACATGTAAGAATAAATACACAGTTTTTTATAGAATGAATTCCAAGTTTTTTGGATCAATCTATCTATCTGTCTGTCTATCTATCTATCTAATCCATCTATCATCTATCTATTGTCATCTATCTATCGAGAGAGGTCCTGAGAAAGCAAGAAAATTGTTTAAAAAATAGGATAAAATTGGCCAGACTCGGTGACTCAACCTGTTCCCAGCACTTTGGGAGGTCGAGGCTAGTGGATTGCCTGAGACCAGCCCGGGCAACTTGGTAAGAACTTGTTTCTACAATAAAATAAAAAATTAACCAGGCGTGGTAGCACACGCCTGTAGTCCCAGCTACTTGGAAGGCTGAAACGAAAGGATTGCCAGGGTGGCCGTGCGTGTGCCACTGCACTCTAACCTGGGCTACAGAGTTGAGACTCCAACTCAAAAAAAAAAAAAAAAAAAAGAATAAAATGTTAACAATGAGAAATTTTGGTGAAGAGCATATTGGAGTTTTTTTTCCTATAGTTTTTCTGTAAGGCTGAAATTATTTTAAAATAATTGAAATGAATGTTTACATTGGTGGTGACATGGAAACTGTTGTGGCCTTTTAAAAGGATATTTGACAATATGTATGAAAAAACTTAAAATATATGTCCTTTGAACTAATTATTCTTCTTCCATGAATCTTTATTAAGGAAATAATCATTGACATGTGCAAAGACACATGCAAGAGTGTTCATTATAGAATTTTATGTATTATAACACAGAAGCCTTACAGCAGAACCTTTGAATGTATGAATGGAGATTGGCTTTCTAATTAGGATGTCTGTATGTATCTAGTCTTTAAAAATCATGTTGCAATTATATAATTTCAAATAGCTAGAAGGAGGATATTGAATGTTTCCAACTCAAAGAAAGATAAATGTTTGATATGATATATATGATAATTACTCTGATCTGATCATTATACATTATATGTATCAAAACATCACGTTGTATTTAATAACTGTGTACAATTATGTGTCAGTTAAAAAAATTAAAAAATTAAAAATCAGTAAGAACCAATAAAAAGTCATGTTGCAGAAAAATTTTGTTGTTTTGGAAAATATTCATAGTGTTATTAATTAAAATAGTTGTAAAGCAATATATATTATAATGCCTTTTGTGAAATATTTTGCTCATGAACTTTTTTATTCATTGAAATGATGCTGCAATGGCATATGCTAAACTGTTAGCAGTAATTTTTCCTGAGTGATGAGGAGATACTGACTTTTTAAATATTATTTTAGTTAGTTGTTCCTGTTTAGTTTTCCTCATTGAATATATAATACTTTTGAATGAAAAGAAAAAAGTTATATTGGGTGGGATAAGGTCCCAAGACAAAATTTTTAGGTGATCACATAGTTAAAGGTGTACAGCACAACTGGAAAGCCTCTTGCCCATAGCAACCAAAGTCATAAATTACAATACATTAATACTTCTAAAATTAAATAAGTCATCAAACTCTCAAAATATACAGTGCTTTTAATAAGAATGGTGCTAATTCTATTGAGGAGTGTACCTGACTTTAAGTCAATTTTCTCAAAATATGTCCCAGAGACCACCTGGGACAATTATTAAAAACCACATGGGACAATTATTAAAAAATAAAATACTTTGAACAAAAATATCTGGAATTAAAGTCAGTAAATATGCATTTGTAAGCCGGGCTCGGTGGCTCAGCCTGTAATCCCGCGCCTTTGGGAGGCTGAGGTGAGTGGATTGCCTGAGCCCGCGGGTTCGAGACCCGCCTGGGCAGCGAGACCTCATCTCTACAATAAATCAAAAAAATCAGCTGGGCATGGTAGCGTATGCCTGTGATTCCGGCTACTTGGAAGGCTGAGGCGGAAGGATCGCCGGAGCCCAGCAGGTCGAGGCTGCGGTGGCCGGAAGCGGCCACTGCACTCCAGTCTGGGCGACCGAGTGAAACTCCAACTCAAAAAAAAAAAAAAAAAATATGCATTTGTATAGAGCTAAGTCTTTTTTATTTATATGAAGTTGGATAAATTTGATTTAAGAACTCAAGTTAAAACAAAAGTAATATTTAATCATTTGTTCTATAAAAATGTCACACATTCTTTGTCTAGAACTTATATACTCTTTTAAAATAAGATTCCATTTATGAAACATTAAGCTGGGTATTTTGGAAGGACGTCTTCGTTTACAGTGTGCGTACCCATGTACTCTATAGTTGGCAACATTTGAGGAGTCCTCTTCCTTTGTATCCATCATAAGATGACTTTGTGTTTTATGTACAATGAGTTATAGATTCATTTTTAATGCAGATTCACAGTATAGAGGACTCAATAACATGAGGAGAACCAGTGAACCCATCAGCTGTATCTGTAATAAAGATAAGCTACCTGTTTATATTTTAGGTGTACAAATTCATTTCTTTCTTTATTCATGTTCTTTCTGTGGTTTTATCCAGTGTCAAGCCTATTCCTTCCAGACAGGAAGAAATGTGTACCCTTGAGTAAGTGCCTCAATGAATGATGATTCATGCTAGCCAAACATATTTACTTTTGGCTGTATATGTATTTTTTCTGATTAATTGGCATGTTAAAGGGATCTTTCACATTTTGTGTGTGCTGCTTAGCACACGCTTTTAGGAAAGAGGTGCTTTCTAATTTTTAAGTGAAAATATTCTCTGTATTATGGCTCTCTTTCTTTTTAATTTCAGATTTTGTTGATGGACCTATCCACCACAAAGCTTTACTTATATCTGTGACTGTCTGTAGTTTGCTCTTGGTCCTTATTGTTTTATTCTGTTACTTCAGGTAAGTTTCCAACATGTAAATGCATAATTTTGAATTTGTAATATCTTTCTTACACTAATATTCTACTGCTTTTGCCTATTGGGGTTTTTCACCACAGGCTTCTTTGACCTAATTAGATCTTATATCTAACTGAAAATATCTATTACTCTGGCTAAATATTTGTCCTAATGAGGCAATAAATGGATATCTATCTCATTTCTGCTCCATACATCGAAACTACTCAGATAAATATTCTATCTCTAAAGAAACTTGGGTAGTTGGGGAATACTGGTTGCTATTTAGGTTTGATTCTAAGAAGAAAACTGGCTGTGTTAAAATTAGAATGGCTCTAGTAATTTCTTATGTCTCAAGCTAAAAAATTCCTCTTAGTATTAAAATATTTGAAACATAATTTATAGATTAATTATTAAAATAAACTTAGTTATTATATTAAAGTTGAGTGTTCATCTAAGAACTTGTTTTTTTAGTTTGTAAAATATCAGGCATCTTTATATTCATATTATTTGTCTTTTGAGCAATTTAATACTCATTTGTGATACTCTGCAAATGGGTAGATTCATTGATTCAAATAAAGTCATTTCTAATTGAAGACATTGTAATTATTGATAAAAGGTTTTTAAAGCTTTACTTTATGTTATTGCTTTCTACATTACTTTATATGAGGCAGTTAGCCATAATGTGTTTTGTAAACCAAAAATTTGCATCTTTTATTAGTTAAGAATCTTAGTAAAAGATTTTAGGGAACAGATATTGAATCTATTTAGAAACACTAACAAAAGGGTCTGCTTGGATATATGCAATTGACAGGAGTAGAGAACAATTGTAGATGGCTGAGACAGAATAAAAACGTGGTTATTTAAAAAAATAGGTTAGCAAGGTAATAATAATTTGTATTTTGGAAACCATAACTAAGAGTAACAAATAGGGAGTGTTGAACCTTGGATTGTATGTATGTGCTAAAATAAAACTGCTGTGATTACTGTTTTAGCTACAATATTTTACACCATCATTGCATTTCAGTGTCTAAAATTATCTTAATCTATCCATCTTTAGGTATAAAAGGCAAGAAACCAGACCTCGGTACAGCATTGGGTTAGAACAGGATGAAACTTACATTCCTCCTGGAGAATCCCTGAGAGACTTAATTGAGCAGTCTCAGAGTTCAGGAAGCGGATCAGGCCTCCCTCTGCTGGTATGACAAGAGCATACCTTGAATTTAAAGGAAATATCTCCTGAAAGGAAATGTCAATAAATACAGGGTTTCATTTTACTGAAACAGATAGGGTAGTAGACAAGAAGAAGGCTCTATACAGTTCGTTGGACATCAGATCTCAGATGCAGGGCTTCCCGATAACATTTTGACATATTGAGGGTAAGGTGATTGTTTTTTAATGTAAGTGTATGGTTACAATCCAGACCCCCAGACATTCTGATAAAAAAGCAGATTAGAAAACGTTAAACATGGGGCTATCTTCCCTCTGTTTTCTGTAAGGATAGCATTACTGTACCTTGGCCTGACTTTTGAAGGCAAAAGTATTACAACCACCTGGGATCTGAGTACTTCTACAAAGGAAGAGGACTGCTTTTCAGCTGCAGGGTTTACGTTTCAGGGTGAAGTCCCAGCTTTTCCATTCAGGAGAGGTTTAATTTTCTGATGGTCAACACTGCCAACCTTGAAGAAGAATACATGTAGCAAATACAATTCTTACATTTGAAAATCTATAGTCTTATACTTTTTTTTGTAAAGAAAAGAACAAATAGTAAAATCTCCTTTGGCATTAATGAATTAGATGTTCCTGCTGTTGCACTTTAAACTGATTTGTTTTTTTCCAGTGCCTCCCCTTCAAACTTAGCTTTCTAATAACTGGGAGTGAGCACTCTAAAACCTTTGATATGACTATTACTTTCCTGGATGAATCATCTTACTAGCCAGTACAGCCTAGGAGGTCTTCTTTCTCAGTTTGGTATGTGTGGCACGGAGGCTCAACCTGCCTTCCTAACCTCTCCTCCTGCTTCTCTCCCACCTGCTTCCTGAGCTCTAGCATCAGCTTTGAGTAACTATTTCTCACAGACTAGGTATGCCCATGCTTTGGCAAATGTAATCTGTTTTTGAGACGTTTCTCCAACTTATGGCTCCAGGCCTACCCACATTTTACCTTTGGGACAACTTCTCAGTTACCCCAGACTAAGCCACTCTATTTGTCTTCTGCCATAACATTTTCTTTTTAGTACTAATAATGGCAGTGTAAAATAATGTTATAGTTATAAAAATAATATAGTTATCAAAATATAACTATAATATAGTTATCAAAATAGTGTTGTAGTGTTAATTTTGTGTCTTTTGGCAAACTCTGTCCTCTTTGGGGTAGAGACTACATTTTGTTTACTTTGTATTCCTAGTAGGGCACCTGATTCATTAAAGGACTTCAATAATTTGTTTTAAAAGGCTCTCACCCCCTACTTTTAATATCTTAAATTATCTTATTTCTATAACTTAGATACCAAAGGGTAGCATTTTGCTTACATAATTTAATGGTTAAGAGCATAAATTCTCAGGCCAGATTGCCTGGGTTCCAATTCTGGCCAGACAGTGGCCTTTACCAAAATGTTGTTATTTAATCCTCATAGCAACCCTATAAGGTAGTGCTAGAAGTGTGTCCCTGTATTGTGCATCAGGGCTATTGGCCCAGACAGGTCAACTAGCTAGTGTGTGGAGAAGCCAGGATTTGAAGCTAGGATTCAAACCCAGATGGTCTGCCTGAAGAATCTGTGTTCTCAACATTTGTGAGATGTGAACCAAATGTTAGTTAAATAAAACAAAAACTTGCATTTGATAGGAGCAGGATGGGAAGGAGGGTTCTATAAAACCCAGTACAGTAAAGAAAAAGTCTCCATTATAGATTTAATACCTGGTATTATAATTTAGTTATTATGATAATGCAGAGATGCACAGTTGTCTCTCCATATATTGTTATGAGTATCTTAATACTGATTTGTTATTTATTTCATTAACATAATGAGAAAATTTATACCTTATGTATAAACACATATTTGGACCTATTGTTTACCAGGTGACTTTATAAATGTCCTTTAATTTTCGATCTTTTCTTTTTTCATGAAATATTCATTTCTTCCTTCCTCAAAAGGAAGGCATATTATAGCTGTGTTGTAAAAATTAAGATAGTGTGTATTTTTATTCAGTGTTTGTCTCCTCATGGCTGTATGTATATATTTATATAAAGCATAAATGTATGTATATGTATGTACATGCATGTTATATGTGTATAAATGTAGATATATGTATATATTTGTATAAATATAAGCATATGTCTACATTTTTATAAAATACCTGCCAAATTATTTAGTACATACATAGTATGTATTTAATTCATGGTTATATATTATTGTTATTTGTACTCTATTAACCTAACCTTATAAAGGAACAAAAGATGGAGTAAATTATCGAACTGAAGATTAAGCTTCTTAAGTGAGGAATCTTTGTGGAAAGTCTTTCTCATATGTATTATTCATGTAGTCTTATTAAGCAAAGTGATTTAAGCTGGATATCTGTGTGTAGAGGTGTGTGTGTGTCAATAATTCAGGGCACAGTAGAATGTACTGAGCATTATTTACAAGCTGCATGTTTTCTAGTATCCATACATGTACTTAAACATTAGAAACCATCAAAGATATAATCACTAGATAAGATGACAATCCTGGAATAATGATAATTCCTTTAAAAACTCTTATGTATTTAGTTGTACCCAGTGCACATGAAACACTTCTCTTTTTGGAATTCAGTATAAGTGATTATATTGGCAAGGCAAGGTGGTTCAGCCTGTAATCCCAGCACTTTGGGAGACCAAGGGGAGTGGATTGCCTGAGCCTGTGAGTTTGAGACTAGCGCGGGCAACTTGGCGAGACCTCATCTCTACAATATATCAAAAATTAGCCATGTGTAGTAGCGCGAGCCTGTAGTTCCAGCTACTTGGAAGGCTGAGGCGGAAGGATCGCTGGAGCTCAGGGTGGAGTGACCATGAGCCTGCGTGCCACTGCACTCCAGCCTGCGCAACTGAGTGAAACTTCAACTCATGGGAATCTGCCTGGGGAACGGGAGGGGGCACACCTCATCAACAAGGTTACCTGCATATTGAGCATTTTTATACCTAACCCTGAATTGTACCATACATCTTTAGAAGAAAAAAAAAAAAACTAAAAGAAAAAAAAAAAGACTGTAAGCTCCTGAAGGAAAAAAAAGTGATTATATCCCACAGACATTTTATTTATGCAGTCAAACTTTCTTTTTTTTTGAGTTGGAGTCTCACTCTGTCGCCCAGACTGGAGTGCAGTGGCTGCCCCTGGTCACCGCAGCCTCGACCTGCTGGGCTCTGGCGATCCTTCCCACCTCAGCCTTCCAAGTGGCCGGAATTACAGGCGCACGCTACCACGCCCGGCTGATTTTT
Organism: Carlito syrichta; assembly: GCF_000164805.1. Lineage (NCBI taxonomy): Eukaryota > Metazoa > Chordata > Mammalia > Primates > Tarsiidae > Carlito > Carlito syrichta. The sequence goes on from NW_007233090.1 coordinate 18,229, forward strand.
TTATTTATTGTAGAGATGAGGTCTCGCTGTCCAGGCGGGTCTCGAACCCGCGGGCTCAGGCAATCCACTCACCTCAGCCTCCCAAAGGCGCGGGATTACAGGCTGAGCCACCGAGCCCGGCTGCAATCAAACTTTCAAAAGTTGATATCTAAGAATGTAATAGAAATGAAAGTTTAGGTATACAAACACCAGAAACTTTTGTTAAATCAAGTAAAAACTAAAGTAAATCACATTTAAAAACTTTCAAGTTATATTTTTAGTTCCTTAGATGTTATAATAAATCTCAAAATGCAAGTCTATTTTTAATTTCTGAATGTAACTTAGTGACACTTTCTATCTTTGAGATAAGTTGCTCCTTTTCTATTGAGCATTGCGAATTCTGTCACTATTTTTATCAACTTGTAAGATATATTATCATTAGAAAAGAAGCATCTGTAAAACCATTTATGTTAGGAAATAGTCCATAGACTTCATGAGCACTGTTTGTAACATCTGTAAATTAAATGTAATATTTCTTTTTTTTTTTTTTTTGAGTTGGAGTCTCACTCTGTCACCCTGACTGGAGTGCAGTGGCCGCTCCCGACCACCGCAGCCTCGACCTGCTGGGCTCCGCGATCCTTCCGCCTCAGGCTTCCGAGTAGCCAGAATTACAGGCATGCTCTACCACGCCCGGCTGATTTTTTTGGATTTATTGTAGAGATGAGGTCTTGCTGCCCAGGAGGGTCTCGAACCTGCGGGCTCAGGCGATCCACTCACCTCAGCCTCCCAAAGGCACAGGATTACAGGCTGAGCCACCGAGCCTGGCTATAATATTTCTTTAATAAATGTGGGCAGTTTCCTCTTAAGCAAGTAATCTAACTACTCGTGTGTTTGGCTCCCACTTCTTGGTGCCCTTGGTGTTCCCGTTCCCTTGTTTGGGAATGGAGTGCAGCATATGGAACATGACCTTGCATGGCACGCTGGACTCCCAAGGGGAGGAAGGCAGCACCACACATGTGCTTGCTTACTTATTTCCATCAGACTTCACTGGCTTCATGGCATATCAGCAGTTATTTTAATTTTTATTGCTTCTTTTAGAAAAAAAGATTGCCTTTTGTCAAAAAGCTTTCAGTCTGATATAAGTGTTGTTAATGGTTCTGGCATTACCTCCTGAATTGATAGAATCACCCATTGTGAGAAATCAAAACTGATCCTAGTTGTTGAATAGAATAGTGCCTTTATGCCTCGAAATGTTTATGTCCTAATCCCTAGAATTTGTTGCTTTACAAGGCTGTTTTTTATTTTATTTTAGAGACGACGTCTCACCAAGTTCCCCGGGCTGATCTTGAACCTGCGGGCTCAGACAATCCACTAGTCTCAGCCTCCCAAAGTGCTGGGATTACAGACTGAGCCACCGAGCCCGGCCCCCAGGGCAAATTTAATACCATCTGATGGTTTAAGCTTGATCCTGGAGCCCTAGGTTCAGTTCCCCTAGTTATAAAGGGACCGAAGTGTAGACTCTGGATTTTAATGCTGGTATTATTCTTTGTCCAGACAGTAACCTAGCTTTTGTGTATGTTTAATGCTTATTGTTCCCTGCTATGGTCTCAACTCCTTCCCTCTCTCCTTCCCTCCCTTCCTCCCTGCTTGGAGATTTCCTTTATTTCCTGTGTTTCTAATAGTACATTATGTTTTTTAATTATAATTTATTCATGATTAGGTCTATGGTGGCAGGAATCTTTTCAGGGTATCTTGTATTCCATTATGGTGGTAGAATTGAAATTATTCTATTCAGCCAATTACTGTGATCCCATTCACACTTTTCTCTATGAAAATGATAATGGGTAGAATGAAGTATTTATTAATTTGGAAGCAATGTTTTGAACATTCACAATCCATACTCAATCTCAAACATATTTAAAAGTGTACAGCATGAATTAATAAATAAATACAAATAACATGTCTATATAAAGAAAAATCTGGCTAAATATATTTTACATGCAATAATTGTTTCTTCTCTAGAGGAAAAAAGATTAAACAAATCTGTAGTGCTGTGAATACACTAACAGTGTGTTTGGGGATTTAACAGGTCCAAAGGACTATAGCTAAGCAGATTCAGATGGTGAAACAGATTGGAAAAGGTCGCTATGGGGAAGTTTGGATGGGAAAGTGGCGTGGCGAAAAGGTAGCTGTGAAAGTGTTCTTCACCACAGAGGAAGCCAGCTGGTTCAGAGAGACAGAAATATATCAGACTGTGTTGATGAGGCATGAAAACATTTTGGGTGAGTAAAAGTCTGTATAGCTATGTTCAGGGTTTCCTAGCTTTCCTCTGTCATTCTGTTAACATCTGCATATGAACTCATTTGTCTAAACCCGTTATAAAATATATCGAAGTTTTCTTCTTGGCATGGCCCCAAGAATATCATTCGCTTCTAATGGGAAAGCTCACAGGAAGAATAACTAAGGCACTTCTGTGAATGAATGATGGGTTGGAAATGGAATACTCTTAAATATTTTTTCTTCAGAAACAGGAAATGCAAAAGAAATATCAGAATTTCTTAGGGATTTGAAGGAGCATATTTTGATTTAAATGTTGTGAGAAGTCATAGGAGATTTATCTGCAGGGCTTATTTATATCAAGAGTTTATATTGGGAACTGATTTACTTTTTATTTTCTCAAGTTATAAATGACGTGTCTGGATCTTTCAAGTAGAAAGAGAGTCAGCTAATCAGTGGAGTGTATGTCTTAACTGAGGACCCTGTTTTGCACAATATCTTGTGTGTAACTACTGGGGGTGCCAAAAAATGTATCACATTTTAAGAGATGTTATTTATGTGTTACTTTTGGAAGTTGCATTGAATTATGGTAGCAATGTGTAATGTGATGTTCGCTCAAAAGATGGCATTAATCAAATGAATGCTAGCATCACCATGTGACACGCAGGATAGTCTAAAAAAAAGGCAGAAGCACTGTTGTCATTCGAGGCGTGCAAGACCACTTTGAAGCTGTATTTGAAATTCGAGAACCTTGTGCAAGTACAATGACAATGGAGGTGTGAGCATACAACAGAACCTCCAACTTGTCTAACAATTGCATGCATTCATGATACGTTTGAGACATATGGGACTGTGTGTGATGTGCACAGGAAAGATCCAGGAGGTCTCACACAGCAATAGTTCCTGCAGTAATTCACTATAATCAGAAGTGTCTGGATGCTGATGGTAACCACTTTGAACACCTTTTGTAAATGCAGAAGTCAAATGTGACCTGTATTCATCTTTTGTTGTTGGTATATATTATTACATTTTTTAAATACAGTTTTTTCCTTTCTTACACTGTGTATACATTTTTGGCACCATCTATATAATACTGTAAATTTATTTAAAGATCAATTACTGATCAGAAAGGGAGCATGTTTTCAGAAACAAATTCTTAATCTTTCTCTACCCCTACAATTTTGATTGGTATTAGTAATTTAATACCAGCATAGGCATAATCAGAAAACAGAATGAAATTTTCAACTAAAAACACCTATGATAAAGAACAATATCTGAGAATATGAATTATTACTGATACTATTCAATAACACCCCGAAACCTTTTTTGTCTTTTTTTTCCTTTTAGGGTTCATTGCTGCAGATATCAAAGGGACAGGTTCCTGGACCCAGTTGTATCTAATCACAGACTATCATGAAAATGGTTCCCTTTATGATTATCTGAAGTCCACCACCCTAGACACTAAATCGATGCTGAAATTAGCCTATTCTTCCGTCAGTGGCTTATGTCACTTACACACCGAAATCTTCAGTACTCAAGGCAAACCAGCAATTGCCCATCGAGATCTGAAAAGTAAGAACATTCTGGTGAAGAAAAATGGAACTTGCTGTATAGCTGATCTGGGCCTGGCTGTTAAATTTATTAGGTTAGTATCAAAGTGACCAAATATATTTTTTATGATTCTTTGTACCACTTTTCATAGATCATACATTTTGTAACTCAGTGTGGCCAGGACCTTTAGTAGAAGGGGAATTTCATTAGTTTTGACTTTTCATTGCAGAGAAAAAAACCCACCAAACGTTTTATTGGCAATGCAGTGTGTTATTGTTTCTGTGCTCATTGGTGACTTAGCCTAGAGACTGTTCACATTAGGTTTGCAGCTGTCATGAAGCTGTAAAGAAAAGAGGTAGCTGATGTCTGGGAATAGGTGGTCAGAATTCTGCGTAACCTTTGTAAGTAGGAAAAGTTTCAGAAAAAAATCTACATATTATGTAGGAATAAAGGCAATGTTTTCTATATGGTATAAGAAAGATACCTTGCCTATGTGTTTTATGAGAAATACTAGAAACTAAAAAAAACACACAGTTATTACTCAGCACGATTATCCTGTAGCTTAAACAGTGAATATAACATCTGGACACATAAACCAAACATTATAAAACAGTGGTTTCAGAGCCCTGGGTCCCCTTGGGTTACATCAGTAGCTTTTGCACCGTGGGGAGAGGACATGTCCAGTACTGGGGACTCTATTTTGCTCACCCTCACTCTCATCAGAACAACTCCCTTTAAAGATTATTTATTTATTTATTTTTTTTTTTGAGTTGGAGTCTCACTTGGTCACCCAGACTGGAGTGCAGTGGCCACTCCCAGCCACCGCAGCCTCGACTTCTGGGCTCCGGCGATCCTTCCGCCTCAGCCTTCCGAGTAGCCGGAATTACAGGCATGCGCTACCACGCCCGGCTGATTTTTTGTAGAGATGAGGTCTCGCTGCCCAGGCGGGTCTTGAACCCGCGGACTCAGGCAATCCACTCATCTCAGCCTCCCAAAGGTGCTGAGCCACCGAGCCCAGCTAAAGATTATTTAATTAGAAGAAATTGTTCCTCTGTTTTGAAAACAAAATGAGTTTGCAGACCAGTGGTATAGATGGATAATCATATAACTAATGTTTTAAGAACTCAGTTTAGGCTTAGCCGTTGTTAAATTGCTGGACCCTCCTGTGGATTATTTTTTCTAAAGAAACCTCTGTAGAATGTGAAGAAGGGCATGAAGGAAAAGCTGTGGAGATGATTAGAAGTTTGGAAAATGAAACCTGAAAGAAAGAACTAGTGTACTGGTCTTTTCGGACAGAAGTAAAGGCTGAAGTGTGATTTAATAATGAACCCCAGATATAAGAAGGTCTTCATCATTTAGAGGATGATAAATAGAAGTTCTTGAGCTCTAAAAACAAAACAAGAGGAAATGATTTGAGCTATAGATTTAACTTAGAGATATGAACCTCCTGCCAATAAAGATTATTAAGTCTTCTCTCCCTTCTGAATTCTTTTTTTGACCTACAACCCTTTTCAAGTCTTAGCTACAAAAAAAAAAAAAAAAAAAAAAAAAAAAATCCCAGGAAGCTTCTCAAATTACCAACCTCTCTCTCATTCCCTTCCCTGTTAAATTTCTCCAAAGGGTAATCTGCCTTAACAACCCAGTAATTGGTAATGTTCTTGTAACTTGGGTTCTACTCCATCCTCTCTGAATGCTGCTTTATCTAGAGATGCTATTGGCCTTGGTCTCCAGGGGCCTCATCTTATTGCCCTCATTCTGTCCACAGTGCCCGACCCTTTCTTCCTCCTGTTTTCTTTCTCTCTCTCTTTTTTTATTTTTATGTTTTGAGTCAGCGTCTCACTCTGTAGCCAGGCTGGAGTGTAGTGACACATTCACGGCCATCACAGCTTTGACCTGCTGGGCTCAGGTGATCCTTCCGCCTCAGCCTTCCAAGTAGCTGGAACCACAGGTGTGTGCTACCACACCCAGCTAATTTTTTATTTATTGTAGAGACGAGATCTTGCCAGGTTGCCCAGGCTGGTCTCGAACCAGTGGGCTCAGGCAATCCTCTTGCCTTGACCTCCCAAAGTGCTGGGATTACAGGCATAAGCCACCACACCCGCCCCCTCCTGTTTTCTTGATGTGCCTTTTCCCTACTCCATTGCTTCTGCTCTCTTTTTATCTCTTACGTAGTTTTCCACTGCTATATTTCCTGTCGTATCTGCTTTTCTTTCCCAGGTCCCAGTTTAGGTTGATCCATTCTAAAATGTGAGGTGTCTAACATCTTCCTTTGCCCTACAATTTTTGGCTTGCTTAATTGAATGAATTCTGTCTCCCTGATATCCCCACTTGTACTAGGACAATCTGAGCCCTCTGTGCCATTTTTTTCTAGATTCTGGGGTAAAGTGTTTTGCAGTTCCCTTCTCTTTGGCTTTCCTCTTTCCAGTCTTTTCTCCATGCCACCTCCTGATTTATTTTCTCAAAGCATAATTTTGGACATCCTCATGATTTCATAGTTTTCCATGGCTTTGGATTATAATGTAGTTAGAGTCCCTCGGTGCAGGGCACCCTTTTTTTTCTGACCCTAGGCTATTCTTTAGCCCTAGTCCTACACCATTTTTTGTTTTTGCTGGATGTATTCTGAACACTCTATTTTTCACGCCATCGCGAGTTTGTAATGTGCTTTTATCATTACCTGAATACTACCCCCACTCTAATCTAGATAACAGCTACTGATCTTCAGTTTCTTCCTTTGAGATGCCTTCTAGTCCCTATTCTTATATCCTCTGGTGTGACCCTGTGCACGTTATCGTGACATTTCTCACACTGTTGTGCAACGGTCATTGACTATGTATCTGTCACTTCCAATGAAGAGGAAGCCCCTTGAAAGCAGATAACGTTTATTTTTAAAATGTTCATCCCTAGTGCCTTGCCCCAGTGCTCATTTCTTTAGTGTTTACAGATGCTGCATAACATATACACGATTCCATATGGACTACAGGATGAAGAAACAAGCACCTTTTCCTATCTCTAGAGATCCTACAACCTCTGGACAGACTCTGCCTTTCTTGTTTTAAATTCTACGAACTCTCCAATTTGTATGCTTTCTTTTGCAAAAGGGAACTACTTGCATTTTCTCCCTACACGCCCCATGTTTGCCTTGCTTTTTATTGCACAGTTCCTTGCTTTTTATTGCACAGTTCCTAGAAGCATGGGATGCCCTGCTTCTCCATGTATCTTAATCCAGTCTCAGGCTTGCCTCTAAGTCACTTTATCCCCCAGCTGAGAATAATGACCACATCTTCTGTACTCCTACTGTAACTTCCTGGCCCTTATATGCCTGGGACTGTAATTATTTTGGTACATGTCTCATCTTTCCTATTAGTCATTGGCCACCTTGAGAGCAGGATCCATGCCCAATTAAGTAATGTATTTCCCGTTTCACATGACATAGTGAGTTACCCATTATAGGCATTCTAACGTTGTTTTGGATCAATAAATGTTAGGCAATAACAAAGTAATTGAGAACTCATCTCCTCTATGGACCTTAAAGCAAACAAGGAAAGTGAGTATCTGCTGTATTTCTGAAATTTAGTTCTATTTAATGTAAGGGGAATGAACTGAATGATCTCTCAAATTTCATGCAAACCCTGATTCTAGGAGGTGGAGGGGACAACAAAAGGGATAATTCAGAAATTATTTGGCGTAGATTGACTAGTTCATTAAGAGAGGAAAGAAACAACAATGCTAACTCAGATGTTGGTTGTGCAGACTCATGGCTAAAGAGTAGCTTTAGCGTTTACCTTTCTGGGCCTCAGTGTCCTCTTCCATTAAATGGAGGTTGCATTTAATCATTTCAGGCCATTTTCATATTGTTATTTTTTGTGTTTCAAAGTTTGTTCTTAGTTTTTGAGCCTTGCTTTGTGAGTTTCTTTGTTTTCTACTTCTCTTGACTTTTATATTGTGTGTGTGTGAATGCATGTGTGCACATACCCAAGGATATTCATTTAGAGTGTTTAATTGCATGTAGAGTCCTAACTAACTCCGTGCTGAATTCTTAGACTTCATATGTGAACTTTCTGTGAGACCTTAATCTTTGCCCTGGTCACTGTATAGTGGTGAGTATTTTCTTAGTTTTTTTTTTTAGTTATTTTGGAGAGGTTCCCAGTGAAGTTGAGAGCCACAGAGAGGCAGCAGATTGTGCCCTAGAGATTTCCTGCTCGTATAATTTTTAAAGTCCTGTATTGGTTTCTTCATGCACTTTCTTAAAAATGATGTTAGTGCTGATGCATTTCCTTTTGCACAGCAATGTAACTCAGGTGATGTGCTGGCTTTCATCTGTTACTCTGAATCTTTCCTGAGTAGAGAAAACAGTGACATGTGAAATGCCTCGTAGGAACTCACAGAGCTTTCCACTTTTGACTCAGGAGAATCAGTGACCTCTCTGATACTTCAGTGTCAGAATGAAAAATTTTCTTATGGAGAAAATAAATTCTGGCTTAGGGCTCTCAGGTATTAAATTTTAAGTAGAAAACCTACAATGAAGACTAGGCTGTTGCACAGATCTCCCAGTTGACGATTGTCAAATTGTCCAAGTGCACAAGAGAGGGGGCATCCTTGCCCAAAGGGTACTGAAGTTCTGTGTCTTGCTGATGTGATTATTTTTAGTGCTGCTTTTGGTTTGTAAAAAGTGATATGGCTCAATGACTTGCCAAAGTCACAGAACTAAGCACATTAATGACAGAATTCACACCTAGTCAAGGTATCTGCAGACGTACTCACCTTCTGTAAAAGGGTTTTTAGTGCTAAAATACTGTTTCTAAGAGACCCTGAGATTTCTCATGACTTAATCCTAGCAGCATTGCTCCCTGATGAAAATGACTGCAGAAAACTCTCCTCATTGGTTTGGGCAGAGTTAAGTTCAGCAGATTACTTCCATGGCTGTCTACGAGATGCTGCAGCATCACAGAGGAATGTGCATTGCCTCTTCTTCTGTAGGTTATGAGAAACTTTAATACTTTGAGGGGTAGAAATAGTCTTTCTAAGAGGTGATTTGACATTCTCCAGTATATGTAGTGTGTAGTTAATTTCAGACCTCACTTAGAAGCCAAGAGCAAACCTGTGGCCCCCTCGTGTGTCTTATCACCCCCACTCCCTTCACATATTCTTTCAAGGACAGTTCTTTGTTTTAAAAAAGCTTGTTAGATTTTTAAAGGTATACAGTGTTTTCTTCTTCTGTCTTTCTCTGTTACCTTTTTATCTTTCTTATCCCTCGCTCCTCCCTCTCTGTTCTAGGCATGGACCACATGCAGCAGGACAATCACCACATGTGCCCAGAGGCTCAGTGAGGTGGAGCAAGCTTGCTGGAGCTAACGACTCTATTTCCTGCTCACCTCTCTTTGCCACAGTGGGCGCTGCTTATGACTTTCATGAAACTCTTACGCTGTTTATGGTGCAGTGGGGAATGTGCACTGTTAGCAATCAAACAGTGGAGCTTCTCCTCCTTCTCCTCCTCTTCCTTCTCCTCCTCTCCCTCTCCCTCCTCCTTCCTCTCTCCTTCCCCTCCTCTTCCTTCTCCTGCCTCCTCCCAACTCCTCCCGCTTCCTTCTCCCTCCTCCTCCTTCCTCTTACCCTCACCTCCTCCTTCTCCCTTCTCCTCTCTTCTCCTCCTGCCCTCTCCCCTTACTTTCTTATCCCTCCTCCTTCTCCACTTCCTCCTCCTCCCCCTCTTCCCTTCTCCTCATTCTTCTCACTTCTCACCAGAGTCATTGGTATGGATTTATAATTAGGAAGTTTAATTTACTTGAAAAACATTTAATATAAGGTTAATAGAGATACTATATATATATTTTTAAAGCCCTCCTTTACTCTTGGTCACCAGAATGAAAATCTCTTTGCATACCCTTCATCTAATGTGTCATAGTCAGAGGATAAGGCATGCAGTGTTCACTAAGGGTACTCATGTTTTCATTCTCCATCATGCCTGGGATCTTAGCTGCAGGCTCCACTTCCAGCCCTTTGAAGGCAGCTTGATGATTTCCTTCCCACAGTTACACTCACACCTGCAGGACACACAAGCCATACTAGGTGCACAGGCAATAAGGAAGTGCACTGTCTATACAAGTGATTAAAATTATCCTTTTTATGGTCACTATGTGAAGTTCTAAACAATGTCAGTGGTAATAACATATCTCACAGCAGGGTACATTGCTCCCACCATCACCTTCCTGGAATGTCCTTCCTTGAGACCTTCAGAAGAGAAGAGGAAAATCTTAGTTTTGTGTCTTGTTTTCTTTTATCTTTCAGAATCAAAGTCTTCTTTGCTCCCCTCTGCTGCCCTCAAAGCAGTAGCCTTGAGAATGCCTTTGTGTCCTCCCTGGGTTAGAAGAGTCGCTTGAAGTGTCTGTACACCTAGGAAGCCCTTTAACCATCAGCGTAGACCTCACTCCCACCACGCTGGCATTCTCTGTACATACCATTGTCATCCATGTGACTTTGTTCAGAAATACAAATTTAGGGCCAAGTGTGGTGGCTTACACCTATAATCCCTACACTTTGGGAGGCCAAGATGAGAGGATCGCCTGAGCCCAGGAGTTTGAGAACAGCCTGGGCAACATGGAGAAACCTCGTCTCTACAATAAATAAAACAAATAGTTGGGCATGGTGGTGCATACCGGTAGTCCCATAGAAGACTGAGGCAGAAGGATTGCCTTGAGCCCAGCAGGTTGCTGTAGCCATGATCATATCACTGTACTCACTCCAGCCTGGGCAATGGAGTGAGACTGTGACTCAAAAAAAAAAAAAAGAACCTGGTTTTCATGCCTTTTTATGTAATCCTAGTGAAGGAAGACCCTGCATCTGATATTCAGATAGTTAGACTTTAACATTCTCATCCTTACCTAGTACACTAGGGAATGTGGCATCCTTCACAGCAGACCTGGAAATCCTAGGAACCTGTCTTCCTCTTTGGCATGTTGGCCTTATGTTCCCATTTATGTTGTACCTTTTCCACATGGTATGGTTGCGGGTTCTTCTCTTCCTTCCTAAACAACGCCAACTCAAAGTCAAAGACATCTTTACTGGAGATTGTGTTGGAGAGTATTGCATAAAATTTAGTCCTAAAATTCATGCTACCTGGTGTTTTTCCTAATTTTTTTAAATACAGGACTTACCACCTCATCATGACCCTAGGCTAGAAGGGGAGAATGCCTCTTCTCTCTCACTGGCTTCCCCCTTACTCCAAACCTCTCAGGTTACTGTTGATTTCTTATCCAGGAAATTGTGGATATTTTTATTTTTCCCTGTTTCAGCCTTACTGTTTTTATGTTTAATGTTTTTCTTTTAAAAAAAAAACACTCATTAAAGTGTGATTCTAAAATAAAGAAATCTTCTCCTGGAGAAGTTACGTGACATATCTTAATTTTATTTATTTATTTGTTTATTTATAGTTGAGGTCTCTATTGCCCAGGCTGGAGTGCAGTGGCATGATCACTGCTCCTGGCAGCCTCCACCCCCTGGGCTCAGGTGATCCTTCTGCCTCAGCCTCTTGAGTGAGTAGCTGGAACTACAGGCACATGCCACCACATCCCGTTATGTATGTGTATATGTAGGTATTAATTTATTTTTTTGTTGAAATAAGGTCTCACTATATTGCCTAGCCTGGTCTCAAACTCCTGGGATCAAGCGATCCTCCCATCTTGGCCTCCCAAATGGCTGTATTTACAGGGGTGATTCACTGTGCCCAGCCTTATTTTATTTTCTTCAAATTATATTTTTTATTTTTTTCTAACTCTACTTAAGTCTGTATCTCCTTGGTACTCCCATTAACAGGGACAAAAGCCGTGTTGAATCTAGCAGGAATATTAATTATAAAAGTATAATTAGCTAAAATTGCTTACTTAATTCTCTAAACTTTTCATTCGGGACCACTTAGTACAAATATTTCTCCATGAAGAGGAAGAAGAGAGAATGCAATTTTTCTGCAATGAATGCAGTACCTATGCTTTTGATAGAATGTTTTCAGTTCTCCTCAGTAGAAACTAGTCTTCTCTGTCATGTTGTCTCCTTTGTTTAGATCACTGTTGATCTTGTGGTCCTTATACCAAAAGCTATCCATTAATCCTTGAAGTGTACATTTTTCTAGTTCCTGGTCCTGCTGGGTTCTTCTTACTTATAATACATTTAATAATATATATATATTTATATTAATATACAGAGAAGTATACAAATTAGACACTCATGTCATAATTTCATATTAACAGGTGTTAACAGTTTACCTTATTTTTTTCCCTGGTCTTTATTTCTAAAATAAATAAAATGTTGAAGACAGCCTGGTTGCAGTCCCCTGCCTGTTTTATTTCCTTTGATCCTTCCCAGAAGTAACCAGTGTGCTATCTATATTTCCTGTATATGATTTTATTTATTTATTTATTTATTTTTTTGGTTGGAGTCTCACTCTGTCGCTCAGACTGGAGTGCAGTGGCCGCTCCCGGCCACCGCAGCCTTACCTGCTGGGCTCCGGTGATCCTTCTGCCTCAGCCTTCCGAGTAGCTGGAACTACAGGCGCGCTACCATGCCCGGCTAATTTTTTGATTTATTGTAGAGATGAGGTCTTGCAAAGTTGCCCAGGCAGGTCTCGAATGCGCGAGCTCAGGCAATCCACTCACCTCGGCCTCCCAAAGGCGCGGGATTACAGGCTGAGCCACTGAGCCCGGCTTGTATATGATTTTATAATTTGACAACATATGTGATAGCTACTGCAGAATATAGGATTGTGGGTTTGAAGTTATTTTCTCCAGCTCTGCACCCCTTACGCAGTATCCATCCTTTCTTGCCAACCTTGTACCCTCTACCCCACGCCCCTGCATGAACAAGGAAGCAAGAGCAAGCTAGAGGTGCCCTGCCCACTTCCACTTCCTTCTTTCTCTAAGACCCTTTCTTCCTGTTAACACCATGTCTATGCTTGCATGCATGATGCCAGCTGACTCCACATCTTCTCTCTTTCCTTCCTTTATTTATTTATTCTTGGTGCCCTGGTGTGAAATCACTTTCATCACTTTTATCAGTTTTTGGTCTTGAAGATGGATGCAAGCTCTATTTTTGTTTGCTGTTATTTGGGAACAAGTAAAACAATGTTACTGAAACCCTAAGAAAGAAATTTAATCACTTTGAAGTATAGAAACATGCCTGAGGGAAGAAGGGGCAGAACTATATGTCTTGGAGGAGCTGACACTTTGTAGTATCAGAGAGGAATTACTTGTAATTAGCATGCTTGTTGTTTAAGTGTGGTGCTAAAGGCATTTGCCAGTAGGTTAATAGTGATCTTTTACTAAATTAATTGGTTCAACAAAATGCTGTTTATTCTTCTGGATGTTGGTAAGCTTTCATTTTATGACTTAACAGAGATTGTTACATTTCTCTTTAAATTTCCAATATCAAAGTTAACTGTGAACAGACTTTTTCCTTCTTTCCTCTGAGGTGTATTAGTTGACGACCATGTGCAAGACCCACTGGAGTAGAGATTAATTGGGGTTGTACTCTTTCAGGACATACTAAATAATTGTGACACATACTTGAGGCTCAAAGGAGTTTATAATCACAAGTGGGAAGACAGATACTTACTCAAATGCTACTAGGGAGGATATTTATTCAGGTATCACTGGGGAAAATACCTAGTGTGGGAGAGGAGGGGGAGGAGAGATGGTAGTACTGAGCATGCCTGTCCTGTGTAAGCAACTGGTTGTTTTTTGTTTGTTTTGGGGTTTTTTTGGTATTTGACAGACATTCACAATCCTCAGGTATATGTTTTTCGGTGTCTGATGATCAGTGTGTTTACAGATGAACTATGTATATATAGTCCAGCCATCCCAAATCTTTTTTTTTTTTTTTTGAGTTGGAGTCTCACTCAGGTCGCCCAGACTGGAGTGCAG
>NW_007233090.1:31965-72712 GCF_000164805.1 Carlito syrichta
CTGGGTCTTGAACCCGCGGGCTCAGGCAATCCACTCACCTCAGCCTCCCAAAGGCGCGGGATTACAGGCTGAGCCACCGAGCCCGGCTCATCCCAAATCTTAATTCTATCGTTGGTAACATTAACCTTTCAGTTCTCCAATAGATGGCTCCATATCACACATCTCATTATCTCCTCCGATCCCCCAAATTCAAATAGCCACTCTGGAGCTAAGAGTAAGAATGGAATGGAATTGCCTAAAATCTCTATCAACTGTTGCCCAAGTGCACTCCTGTGGGACCGATCTTTTGACTTTTCTTGTTTTCCTTTTTAGGATATGTTCTGAAATATTATTTGGGCCCTTAATCATCTTCTTTCCATCTGCAAACCCCTGTGTTTATTTTGTCTGCATAGGACCCAGGATTTCTTACTTGGGGCTGCCACTGTCTTTCTCTAATGATTAAAGATTATAAACTAAACTCATGCAGGCAGCATATTAATGAAATACCTACTGTGCTTTCCCACTCAGCAGGCAGAGTAGGAGTGGGGACATTACTTTGTAACTGACATGCAGCTTTTGTGGCATCTTTCAAAAGGATTTTTTTCCAGTTCACCATGAACCTTCTTCTCAGCACACTTTCCTCCCTTGCCATTTGCTATTTAGATACACACACAAATGATACTTTTCTGTTCCATCATCCTGGAAGATACTGAGAACTAAAGTGCCCACAACACTAGGACCTATGTTTGCTGATGGTAAGGAATACCAGCTGTTTAGTTTTTAAATTTTAAAAAAATTTACATTTTGATTAAAAAAAAAAAAAAAAAAGAAAAACACCTTCAACTTTTATTTAGGAAAACAGGCTAGTTGTTGCTCCTAGAAAGCCATGGGGGCCTAATGAGTACACTGATGATATATCTGTTTAAAGAGCTTTAGGTTAAGGATGTTAGCTGGAAGTAAGTTTAAATAGGTTCTGAAAGAAAGCTTTGCATTTATGTTTTCATAAGTGTAAAACATTTTGAGGTACACAGCGGGACATGTGCTACACTGGAAATGTTCAAGTAACACTAGATATTTTATGTTTTAGAAGAGGTTGAAGCAATAAGATTAAATGCAGAGTTTTGTTTTGTTTTCCAGAAGCCACTACTAGTGTTTTGGCAAGTTTGGTATTGATTGTGACATGGAATGTCAAGTGTGACATTTGATCCTACAAATCTGTGTGAGGAAAAATAACATGTAAATGTTTAAGAGTCAAATAAGTGTAATGAAAACAGGTAACAAAAATTTTTCTTGATAATCAGGAGACAAGAAGGATGATCCAAGAGTTTCCACAGATTTCAGTTTAATAATTAGTTTCTTTACCTTTTCTGTTTTTATAATCACTTCATCTGTCAAACCCAGGGTGTGTTGCTTTTCCTCTTAGTTTCTTTACGTTCTGATGAGGTGTAGTACTTATCTAATACGTGCCTAGTGCTGTGCTGGCAGGGATTTCACACGTTTCTTCTCATTTAATCATCAGTCTACTAGTTCAGCTGTCTTAACATGGGCTCCGAACTCTGGCCCCAGCTCACTGTGCTGAGGCAGTGGTCCCCAAGTCCAGTCTGCAGATGGCTGTCTCTCCAGCGTTAATTTTCTCCCAGTCTATGGGAAGAAATAGCAAATGGGCTGTGTTGTGAAATTTTCATAAAGCTAAAGATATTTTATTCCATTATCCCTTTTCACCTTTTTAAAAGAGACTAAATGCTGTTTGGCTTATGAGACAGTAGTGACAGTAGAAAACTTTCTTATAAGTCCCTCTTTGTCAAAGTAAAACATATGCATGTCTCCTGGTTGGTCCTCTCCACCCCTTCTTTTTATTTGTTTTTAGATCTAAAAGCCTCACAGCTCCTGGCTTAAAAAGTACTTTCTCTAACCAAATTGGCATATGTTCATGTTCATTTTAAGAGAAAAGATGGCCAGGCACAGTGGCTCACGTCTGTAATCCCAGCACTTTGGGAGACTGAGGCAAGAGGATTGCCTGAGCCCAGGGGTTTGAGACCAGCCTGGGCAACTTGGGGAGAACTCATCTCTACAGTAAATCAAAAAATTAGCTGGGCGTGGTGGCATGCGCCTATAGTTCCAGCTGCTTGGAAAGCTGAGGCGGAAGGATCGCTTGAGCCCAGAAGGTCCAGGGTGCAGTGGCATGAGTGTGCCACTGCACTTCAGCCTGGGCAGCAGAATGAAACCCCAACTCAAAAAAAGAAAAAGAAAAAAAAAGGAGAAAATCTATTTGATCTAGTAGTAATGCAGTTTTATATGTTGTAGTTTCTGATTGAGTCTCATCTTCAATTTTTTAGTTTAATTTTTAATTTTTTAATTTTTTTTTAGAGACATAGTCTTGCTATGTGGCCCAGGCTGACCTCAAACTCCTGAGCTCAAGCAATTCTCCGGCCTGCACCTCTGGAGTAGCTGGGATGACAGGCATGCAATGCTGTACCCAACTGCCCTTGACGGGGGCTTTACCCGTGAATATGTAATACAGCTTTTGGCAAAAAACCTTTTTCAAGGACATGTTTTTATTCCCTGAAAGGTTTTCCTTTTCCACCTGTCACTAAAGCCCTTGTTTGGGAGCTGCCTTGATTTGCCATCTGTTGGTCCTCTTCAGTGCTGATAATGCTTTGCTTTGCTTTACTTCTTCTTTAGTGATACAAATGAAGTCGACATACCACCCAATACACGAGTTGGCACCAAACGCTATATGCCTCCAGAAGTGTTGGACGAGAACTTGAACAGAAATCACTTTCAGTCTTACATCATGGCCGACATGTATAGTTTTGGCCTCATCCTTTGGGAAGTTGCCAGGAGATGTGTATCTGGAGGTAAGAAACTGATATCTTTAGAGAGCTACTACAGATCCTTTTTTTCTGATGAGAAATTGGGGTTATCATATTTCTACAAAATCAGGTTTTCTCTTATCCCTCACCCCCTTTTTCTGTGGATGCAGCCACAGTCCTCCCAGGAAATGATACTTGACATCTCAGGATAATCCTTGACCGCCTGCCTCCCTCCGCCTACTACTGAGCACACCATCAACTTCCCCTGCCTTTTCAAGGATCACCCTCTTCTGCTCTGTGTATTGTCTCATTTCTCTCTTGGGCTCTTCCTCCAGCCATTGTTTCATCGAGTCAATCCCTCTTTCCACCCCTTTCAACTTCTTGTCACCCGTCTGTGGGCCCCGTCCCCAACTCCTGTGCACCGTTGCCTTGTGAAGGTGAGAAGACATCTACTTCTTACCTCCTCTACTTCTGTGCTTTCTATAAAACTTCCTCATAAAGCAGTTCTAAAACATCAGTTTTTATCAATAGGAAATTAAAATATCAGAATATTGTTATTGTTCATGACAACTTTTCTATAAGCATAAGGATTCTCTAGTAAGACCAAGTATAATAAAAGAAACATCTTTAAATATTCAGAAGTATTATTGCTTGTACTGTTTCTATTGCTGCATAATCTGTCTTTGAGCATATTCTGACACCTTTTAGGTAAGGAGCTGAATCTTAGACTTTTCTGTAATAAGTATCCTATATATGATTCTGCACATGGTTGTGCCCATTAAAAAAATCTTAATGCAGGCTTGGTGTGGTGGCTCACACCTGTAATCCCAGCACTTGGGGAGGCTGAGACAGTAGAATCACTTGAGGCCAGGAGTTCAAGACCAACCTGGGTAACAAAGCAAGACCTTGTCTCTTAAGAGGGGGAATAAATACATACATACATACATATACATATATATATATATATATATATATATATATATATATATTTTTTTTTTTTTTTTTTTTTTTTTTTTTAGCTGGTGCTCACTACTTGAGAGGCTAAGGTGTGAGGATCCCTTGAGCCCAGGAGTTCAAGGATTTTTGTGAGCTGTGATCACACCACTGCTCTCCAGCCTGGACTATGGAGTGAAACCCTATCTCCTAAAAAAAAAAAAAAACCTTGATGCTGCTGTTGTTTTTCATAATGGCCAGTTTAAACTCATCTTAACCTTATTTATTAAAAAATAACAAATCTTGATGTTGCTGTTATTTCTTATAATAGCCACCTTAACTCATCTTTTTTTGAAAACATAGGCTTGCCCAAGATTCTGAAAGTGCAGCATGCAATTAAGTAGTACTGCCATTTGTTATTGTACTTGCTGTTTAGTATCTGTGACACCTTGGGCAAGTTACTAACTTGTCTTTGTTTTAGTGTTCTCCTCTTAAGAGTAAAGTGAATGATTGTATCTATTTCAGTTATTGTGAGGCTTTGAGGAGTGTAAAGAGATTGAGAACTACCTGGCATATAAATAGCTCTCAGTGCGTGTTAGCTGTTAGTGCTATTAATAATTTTCATGTTGCTTGGTAGAGCCATAACATCTTTAGATTCATATTTAAATATAAAGAAGAATCAGTTAATGAACAAGCATTCACACTTTGGTAGAAAGTTCATCTTCGGTGACACAGTGCCTTCTAATCACTTTGAGAATTTGGAGCCTATTATAAGCAATTTGAAATAGAATGCATTCCCTCTGAAGTAAGAGAACTCTTTTGTCCAAAAGGAAAGTTAATGCAGGAAATTTTCTCTAATCAGATATTGAATACGTATCCCATCATAAGTTTGAAGAAGAAAAGAAGCAAACAAAAGATAAATTAACTAATTGCCTATTCCTTGATTTCATGCTTTGTAAGGAATAGATGAGCCTATTTTAAAATTATATGCACACACTTAATTAAGATAGCTTTATAGAAATAGAAGGTATAGCAGTGTACAAGATTACTTTTCTAATTACATTTCCTCCCTAACATCTAAAACAAATAGGGCTACAAGAAGCCTATATGTGAAAGCCTATGGGCCAAATACAGGAGTGGTGATTCCCAGCTTAAAAGCAAAGAAGCTGTAAGTAAACAGCAGAGTATTAATTGCTTTGCTAGGGCTGTGTTTGCATGTGAAAATTGGAGAGGCACTAAAATGTTCTCTTATCCCTTAGAGAAGTTGAAGTCCCAGATCTGCCCCATTCCTGCTGAATGGCCCTGGGCAAGTTACTCAGCCTATCACATGCAGATTTCCTCATCTGAATGGTGTGGAGAATAATGCTATCTCAGGAATGTGCTTGTGAGAATTTGATAAACTAAACCTCCATGCTTGGTATATAGTAGACTCTCAACAAATGATTTTATTTTCTTTTTCCAGAGAAGCAAAGCACACCAAATTCTGTTCTCTAGCATTTTCTTTTATGGCGATATTGGGACATTTTGGGGCTCGTCTCTCTAGTCCAGGCACTTTTGGGTGAAGGGGTGCATCCAGATGTTGGCCTTTTCATCTTTAGAAGGAAAAGAGAGAAAAGTGTGAGGTTTCAAACACAATTAAATGGCAGCTAACATGGGGAATTCTGGTAACTTGATGACATGATAAGGAGAAAGGAGTAAGGCCCATAGTTCAAAGCCAGAATTTGGTTGATTCATAATTGTATGTGGGGGAGTCCTGCCTGTGTCTGTTATAGTATGTACACACACATCACTATCCATCCATCAGCCCTTCCAGTAGGAGAAAAATATGACATGGACAAAACAGATGTGGTCCTTGCCTTCAAGGTGTTTTCAGGGCCATTGTTTTGAGAAAGGAAGGACTGAAGTAAAGCAGAGCTTGTCCTGTGTGTCAGGCCTTTTCTTTTATTATATCTTATGGAGATAAAAACCAGTGGAAGGAGATATTAACATAGATAATACACATAATTAAGCTCTGTGGTCACAGCAGGGCAGAACAAATGGTGAGTTGAAATGAGCTGAGAAAACTTTGAAACCTTTGGTCCTTTGTGATTTTATATGGATTTGAGTTTACAAGAAAGGGCAGAACACAGGCGCCCAACTTTGCCAGAGTAAATTCCCAGTGAATTTAATGATGTGGTGTATAATTTCCCAGCTTGATGGCATCATCTTTTTCAGGTGAAAAGCAATGACATTTCTATAAAAGATGATTTAGAATAGGGAGTGAGGGTACTTTGGAAAAATCGTTCAGAGCAGTATCCTCTGAGGGGATGGGGCTGCTTGTAATTATTCTGGGGAGTTAATCAGAAAAGAAGATACAAGTAGCCTGAGTTTTTAAAGGACAAGAAAAAAGAGGTAGTAATTAGATACTAGGAAAGGCGAAATAGAGTTTAGTGCGATTAGTGCCATTTTCATGAAGATGGTGTAGATTTGTATTTCATAACCCTTCCTTCAACAACACATATTTTTTTCTAAAAATAATGTATTCCGTGTCAGAAATTAGAATAAATACAGAAAATTTAAAGAAGAAAATACAAATCAGACAATTCTTGAACCTAAAAGAATTATGATTAATATTTTTGGGTGTCCATAATTTTCCAAGTTTTTAATGTGCCAAACACATTCTTGTGATTAAGCAGAAAAAGTATAAATCTGACATTTTGTTCAAGCAGAATATAATCCCAAATTTATTATTTTTATAATCTCATTCTACAGTATGTGATTCTGTGCAGTATGAGTGCAGGATTTGTCTTTCAAATTTGCTTTGAGATTTAATATAGATTCATTTTTCTAATTTGGTCTTTATAAAATTGAAAATAAATTTGAGATGATGCTTGTTTTACTTAGCTTCTAGAAATTAGAGAAGAAAGGCTTGAAGACCTGTGATAATATTTTTAGTTGGACCTTCTATTCATTTTTTAAAAAAATCAGAGTAAGTGTCTTTTGAGTATTTTTTTTTTTCAAGATTTATTTTGCTGTTTTTGTGCTTGGACTTTTCTTTCATACTGATTATAGCACTTTCCTTTGAGAACAGTTTGTGTTAGACTTTTATTTCTACTTCACAGAAAATAATGACAACATATTTGTAGGTATAGTGGAAGAATACCAGCTTCCCTATCATGACCTGGTGCCCAGTGATCCCTCTTATGAGGACATGAGAGAGATTGTGTGCATCAAGAAGTTACGTCCGTCATTCCCCAACCGGTGGAGCAGTGATGAGGTAAGGCTTGAGGTAACCATGTGGCTATGACTGACTTTTAAATAGACTTTTCTTCTCTTGCCAAATTCCAGAGATTCATCATAAGAGATCTTTGTTTTTATAGCAGTGGTGCCTCACTGCAATAACTTGTTTGTAGCTAAGTGGAGCATATTAAATTATTTATTTTCTTTTTCCAATTTTATTTTGCCACATCCGGAATATATTGATGGGTCAACATTTAGCTTGTGTATGAGATAACATTATTTCATTTATTTATGATGTCTTGACAGTTGCACAAAGGTCATTATGTCTCTCAGTGTGTTTTTAAAGCCTTGTTGTTTTCCACAACAAACCCATGTACAGCATTCTCCTATTCTGATGAGGAAAAAAGATAGGACCTTGAAGAATTAAGTTTTCTATACATAGAAGTGGTGCGAGTTGACCTAGTTGAGATGCCTACTTGCTCTGTGTGTGTTTGTTAATAGGGATGATGAGATGTGATTTGGACAAGTCCATGTTCAACTTGACTTTAAGAATGTAGTTGGGAAACCTCCACAGATCTGGAATGAGCTGTTGGGAGGGAGGAACTGACACAAACAGGCCTGTTTCTCCTGACTTTTTCCTCCTGCTCCATGTTCCTCTACTCCCACCCTCTGAGCCTTCAGTTCAGATTCACCATGTTGAGTTTGGAACATTCGAGAAGAGTCAGGAGCACCCACAGGAAAAAAAAAAAACTCTCATTGCCCATGTCCCAAAACCACTGCAGAGAAGGGTCGGAGCACCATTTGTAAGTTATTTCTTCAGTGTAAAAGATATTTTAAAATAACCTTTGGTTCATTGGTTTTTGTGTCTAGTTTCTAAAATGCTAAATAATATATATTTCCCAGCAAGCTGTGCAGAAAGCTTTATGAGATGCCGGAGTTATGTTATTTTGAAGGTGGTTTTGGGCATTTGGTGTGACTTGAAATCCCTTCACCGAGAATTTCTATTGAAGGGAAATTGTGCTTTTCAACAGGAAGACCAAGAATTGATATACCATGGAGGAAGTTTTAGTGATATGATGCCCAGGTCATTAATCTTGTTAAGTGGTACAGTGTGATGTTATTATTGTAGCAGACAGCTGTGATTTAGGAATAAGCTATTCGTTTAAATAGTATGGAATTAGATAAAAGATTTAAACTTATCAAGCAAGTGCTATAAACCATCTGGGAGTGTGGAGGGGAATATAAACTCCCTGGGTATTTTTATATTTGCTTAATACTGACTTCAAAGATGCCCTTCTACAATCAGCAAAACCACCTGCTTGCTTTTATCACAAGGAAGGCATGAACATCTGATTTACTCAATTACAATTTTGCATGAAAAAGTGCTATGGAATTTTATTTCTATGTGATTTTAAGGACTCCTTTTCAAAATATGTTCAAACTTCAAAACTAAACTAAAACCTCAATTGTATAAAGTGCCAACCTTTGAGATTCTCCATTTCTCTAACATGACTCTGATTTTCTTCTTCTCTTCATCAGTGTCTGAGGCAGATGGGGAAACTCATGACAGAATGCTGGGCTCACAATCCTGCATCAAGGCTGACAGCTCTGCGTGTAAAGAAAACACTTGCCAAAATGTCAGAGTCCCAGGACATTAAGCTCTGATGTGAGAGAAGAAGCAAGCATCTTTGAAGAAAGCCAGTAGATACTCTTCTGTTTGTGGGCAGAACAAAGGACATTAAAGAAGCATCCATCCACAGTACAAACCTTGAACATCATCTTGCTTCCCATTGGGTTCAGACCTCACCTCTTAGGGAGCAACCTGGACAAGAAGACAGAGAAGTTCCCAGAAGCACAGATTGATCCATGTGTTTGTAGGAGGAAGAAACCACTTGGGTAACTTGTTCAAGATATGATGCATGTTGCTTTCTAAGAAAGCCCTGTATTTTGGGATTGCCTTTTTTGTTTTTAAAGATGCTTTAATTTTGCCAAAATAAAACAAATAATGTGGATGTTTTAAGGTTAATATTATTATAGTTTAAGTAATAACAAAGTTTCTTTCCAGAAACTTTGCTGGAAGGTACATTAAAATACGCGTTTTTCCATTGGTACAATATTGTTGCACTCTGCAAACCAAAAGACAGTCTGTGAAGTTGGAGAAGGTAGAATGGAACTCATTCTTAACATCCCCGCCCCCCTGCCCCGCCTTAACCCCTACCCTGACCTCCTCAGACTACTTTGACCAGTCCTGCATTTGGGGCTGCCAAAGCAATGTGAATGCACCTGGGTACAAATGCCACCTGTCTAGGACCACACTGTGGAATTCCTGCAGGTAGCTTTTTGCAGCTTCAGACAATATGGAACAAATGAAGGTTTTAATGTGATGAATATGTGAGTGTTGATGGGTGATCTTCAGAACCACTTGGTGTTTCTGATTGTGTTAGGCACATCTTTCCTGATACAATTCCTTCCTTTTCATTAAACACAGACAACGCTTTTCTCATGTGCAGAGAATTGACCTGTGCATGCTTTTGACCCCTCAAATCAAAGGATCAATATTAAGCAAAATCTCTGTGAGTTGTGTTGAAGACAAGATGCCTTAAAATACAGATGATTTGCTCCTTTGTGTTATAAGAAAAGGGTAGGGTGGGAGGGGGAGGGGCAGATGACTGTTTCTTATATTTGCAAAGGAGCCAATCTCAGAAGCACAAGGAAAAAAGGATACATAACTTATCTTGTATAGATAAAGATGGTTTCTTTTTGTTATTGTTTGTCTTTTTGTATATGTGTCTGAGTCAAGGAATGGAAAGAAAGCATTTGTCAGGTTAATTTAATAAATTTTTATTTTAAAAATAGATACTCATAACCTCTAGATGGGACAGCAGAGGAGAGTTACAAGAGACACAAAATATGATGGCTACTGTGGTTAATTATTCTTAAATCGATATGGATCGAGTGTGTGCAGGTTAAGTGATCATTTCACACCTTAGGAATGCTGACTCATTTTATTTTATTCTCACGATGTTCAGTTCACTATTTAATTTATTGTTTTTTCTTTTCCTTTTTTTTTTTTGGCACTTGTGCAAGACATCTCTTCACCTGCTTAGTTCTATGGGCTTTTAACTTTGGAGCAACATGAATACAATCATTGACAGGGCCAGTATTCCTTAGAAACAGAAATATAATAAAGTTTAAACTATAAAGTTAAACAGTTCCCTCAACTATATTCATTTACATTTGCTTACTGTGGTTTTCTTCTGCTTCTTAGAAATTCTGTAGTGGTTAGTTAAGAATTTGGAAGTACTTTCCCCTTACCCTTAAAAAAAAAAAAAAAAGGACATTCCTTCCAGAATACTCTAGGGGGCAGTGTTTTATAACACATTTTCACCACTGGGTGACTGAAGGATAGTGGATTTTTGAAAATTTGACAGCTGAATGAAAAATGAGAAAATACTTTCCTCACTTCTGCATTAGGCTTGCAGCTGGTGACTTGTTCATCCAGAAAACATCCTAAAAGCCTGCTTACGGTTTGAGAGAATTTTAAGGAGAAACATAGCAATCTGTATTCTGCTTTCACTTACCAATGCTTCATAGCCGCATTTTTTTGTAACTAAGAAAGAATTTCTTAATTCTTGAATTTTAGAAGTTTTTTTTGAAGAGTAAAAATAGTTGCTTTCAAATATAACTGTAATCAAATTGCTGCTTTTATTGATATTAACATAACCACAATAGCAATGTAAAGTCCCTTTCTCTTGTGTCAAAATATATTTTTTGTGTTAGCTTAGAAGGAATATGTGGTTAGAGCTAAGTGTGAGTAGTCATCTGAGCCTTGGAGAGAAACTTCAGTGCCTCTAAACAGAACATCTACAGGCAAACAAGGGAACAGTGATGCCAGTTAAGTGGGACATTTTGTGTTTCTTGGGTTTTCCCTAAATTTAAGTGAGGTTGTACTTACCTCTTAGATAACATTGTGTTTTCTTTTTGGCAAATACTTGAACGTGGATAACTTCAAATCAGAGTATTTTGTGGGGAGGTGATGATTGGCAGGTAAACTAGGTTTCTAGGGATTGGTTCCCATGAAGAATAGGAGGTCGTTAAAGTAATATTCCAATGCCTTTTATATTATTTGTTTGGTTGCTTTGGAAAAAAATCAGTAACTTATTTTCTAATTCCCAGCCTGGTTTATCCACTACAAATATTTTTAAATCATTCCTGAGATACTTAAAAAGACTCAAACTATTACTGCCTCTCAGTGAGACAAGAATTTATTTATGAATAGGTTTTTCTCTGTATCTTACCAAAATCCACTTTATTAAGATAATACTATATTGTTCTTAAGGAATACTTGCTCACTTCCCAGTAATCCTTTATGATTTCTAGCAGCTCAGAGTTTATTTTATTTTTTGTTTTGTCTTTCACTCAAATGAGTGAAACCCTAGAAATGAATAATGTCGTTTATTGCTTACTTTCAGAACTATTTCAAAGACTAAGATTTTCTTCTAACCCTTCCCTCGCAAAGTTATCCTAAATTATTAGTTGTTAGATAAGTTTTGTATGCTAAGATGTTCAGGTTTATAGTTTATGTATGTGTGTATATATTATATAAATATATATGTATATATAAATGTTATGTTCAGTTTGGAGTCTGGCATAACTCCATTATGTGGATTAGAGAGTAAAATATTATGGATGATAAAGTACTTAATGAAACATAATATTTATTTATAAATGTGTGTAGATTGTTAAATGACAAGTAAAGTGCTCTGGACATTACGTATGAGGAGACAGACCCTTGACCTCCTGGAGCAAATTGCTCAGAAGTCACTAGTGACTGTTTTTGAATTCCCCAAACAAAAAGCTTCTTAGAAAACATGCTGAGATTTTATTTACAGGGAATTCTTTGACACATTTCAATTGGTGTGTGGTCAAGTATAGCAAGTACTTAATAATGACCGAATTTCATGTTCCTAGAGTCATGCATATTCATGAGAAGTTTTATGTCATTGGTCTGTTCTGGTTCTTTGTTTGTGGGTAGAAAGGCACTGGGAGACATACAGTCTGGAAAACTTGAACATGTTCTGTAGTTTTATCTCCTTAGAAAACTCAGTCATTCAACAGTGGAAATAAAAGAAGTGACATCAGAAGCGATGTAATTTAGCAATCATGATTTCTTTTGTAAAGCAAAACAAAAATGCCATATTATTTTGGAGAAAAGTTGGCAATATATAGGGGTTTTGTCTGTCTCAAAAGAAGACTCATTTGTGTTCTTTTGGGGGAACCAGTGCCTTACGGAATTTGTATATACTGTAATTATTCAGGACTAGGGAACAAACAATTGTATTTGTTACAAATTGTATATGGCTTTGTTTTAACATTCCCCTAAATAAAATGGTTTCATTCTCCTCTTGAAAAAAACATGACTGTTATCTTCTAGTGGTGCCTTCTTTGGGTCTTTGAAAACATCACATTGTGGTGGGTGGGAAGGCAGATGGTGGAGGCAGGGGCGGGTAAGTCTGTACGTTTTGTGGCAGAAAGGCAAGAAAAGTGATCTCGGTTTCTGCTTTCTCGTAATTAGGAAGCACAATCATCTGCTGAGGGTGGGGGAAATGGGAAATCAGTGATTTTAGAGAAGTGAAGAAGGGTTAAAACTGCACCGGGGAAAATGACTGCTTATTAGGAAACACAGTCAGACGGTGATGGCACCACTGAGGCTGGGCTAGGCTGGGTGGTGCAGATTGTGTGCACAATGGCCAGGGGCGCGGCCTCGAGCTGCCCGGGGTCTGTGCCAGTCCACACTCACTCATGCCCTCAGACATGTCACCAGGCACTCTGTGACCTCTGGAAGACTCTGCTTCCTCCCCTTGAAGCTGAGAATGGCAGTGCTATCTACTGCAGGGAGATGTGAAGAGGAAGTGAAATAACCCACATGGCAAGCATGTGGGAAGCACCTAGCTGTTCCTACTAGTACTGTTACAGATTCAGAGAGCTGCTTTTCCATGTGGTTTGCGATTTTCTTTTTTTAAAAATTATTTTATTTTGTTTTGATGCGGGGTACAAGTGAGGATTAATCACATAAGCAAGCTGCATGCAAGTGAAGTTTGGACTTCTAACTGGCCCACACTTCCCTCGGTGGTGGACCAGGTACCCTTTGTGTTATCTTGTGTTCCCCCTCTTCCCACCCTCCATCCCCTAGCAGTGCGCAGCGACTGCCGATCCCACACTTGTACTAATGTGACTAGTGTTTAGGGCTTTCTATCACTAACCCAAATACAGGACAGAGACAGCAAAGACTAGATTCATTCAGGGTTGAGGCATTGGTTGCACCAGATCATGGAAAATAGAATTACAGTCATCACGGGGCTGGTGACAGGGGCAGAGTAGGGAAGGAGGAAGCTCCTGGGCCAGGGGGGAAAAGAAACCAAAACTAGGTCTACAGACCGGGAATCCTGTCGGGCCGTGTTTAACATTCCTGAGAGAGGGCCTGTGGTCAGAATCAAGATTTTATGCCAGGTTAGAGGCTCATGCCTGTAATCCCAACACTCTGGGTGACTGAGGTGGGAGGATTGCTTGAGCCTAGGAGTTTGAGACCAGCCGAGGCAGAATAGAGAGACTTCGTCTCTACAAAAGTAAAAATTTCAAAGGGGGTCCAACAAGATTAAGCACAGGCAGGGAATGGGCACGGGAGTGGGTGGATTTAGTGGACAAAATTGTTGGAGATGAAAGAGGAGCCCCAAAGCCCGACCTTCGGATTGTGGTCTTCAGGATTTTGAAGACCCCAGGATGGGGAGTCTTGAGGAGGGGAAGACTGTGAGGCAAAACCCTCCAGGACTGAGGGAGAATGGGTGGGCAGTCGGCGAGAGGAAGGGGGCAGAGACGGGCTGGCAGGGCCAGACGGCCTGAGGTGAGGAATGGGCTTTTCTGTGAGGGTGACAATCTGGAAGCAGCAGCATTGAATGGGAAAGACCCCACCCAGGTCCCAGCCATGGGACACCCGGGCATGGAGGGAGGAGGCTATTGCTGTTGCCTCTTGAATCCTCACCAGTAGAGCAGAAAGGCCCCTGCCAAAGGAGAGGGGGGTGTTAGGGTGGTTTTCTGTGGTCTGTGAGCCCTGAAGGGCTGGTGGGAAGTTTGTTTTGAGGGAACACACTGGAGATTGGATCAAGATCCAGGAGGCCCAGAATTGTTTGAGGAGTGGAGCCTTGTGGCTTGCATCTAAACAGTGACTGGGACTGAAGAGCTTGCGGCCCCACCCTGGGATTCAGAATGAGAGGCTCACATCCATTGTTCTACTTCTTCAGTTCTTTGGAAGTACATTATCTCCAAGCCCCAATCTTCTCACCTGGTAAGTGGAATAAAAATACATCTCATGTGCTCTTATGAAGAACACATGAGATGAATGTGTGGCGTCTGTGACAGGCCCATGCCAGGCCCAGAGTAGGTGCTCACAAGTACTGCTTTTTTCTTAGGGACATTGATTCTACAGTGTATGGAACCAGTGGCGTGTAATACCAGCTGAGGCTTGCTGTTGGCACACCTCCCCCCTCATACCCACTTCTGTGTGCTGTGGGTCCAAGACAAACTTTTCGTGGGACTCAGAGGCACACAGATGGTCCCCAGTGAGGAAAACAGCTCTCTCTTGGCATTGGTCACTTTATTAAGTGGCAAGCTTATTCTGTCTGGTCGCAACAATGAAGTACAGATGACCCCACTCTCAGAGGTTTTGTTTTTGCCAAGAGGTTCCTGCCCTAGGTCCTGGGATTCATCCAGCTGAAGGGATCTCTGGGGCTGATGAAGGGTCTTTGCCTGGTGCCCACATCCTGGCACGGAGAGACAGAAGCAGAGGAAGCCCAATGCTCAGAGCCTCCAGCGACCTCAACTCGGAGGTGGGTCTTAGTCTGGGTCCCTCACTGACTTAAGCCTGAAGATGTTTGCACACTCTCCTGGGTGAGGCCTTTGCAACTATCTCAGCTACCGGCGCTTCAAATGAGGGGACAACAGGCTGATGATGGGGCTGGGTCTGTGCCACCTTGTGTTTTCTTTGTGAAGCGCAGTTATGGTTTGGTTTGGTTTCCACTGAATTTTAATTTTTTTTAGGTGGAATTTGATTCCCTAGTCTGCCACAGCCTTCTCCTTTTGATTTTACCCAGGCCCCAGGTTACATATTTTCATCACTTTCTTTCCCCTGAACAGACGTTTGCATTTGTGATCCCAGAATTAAATCAGTTTTAAGTCACTAGCCTGGGACAGTGTCTTGGCGCCAGGCAATTGCTTGCTAGTCTTTGGCTGCCTAGGCTGAGGGATGTGCTGCGGCAGGTGACAGTCCTTTAAAGGACACTTCTCAGGCTGTCGTTTCCCTTAGGAAGGGGCTGCCTTTGCTCCCAGCACTTGGCTTCACAGCTGCTTCCCACCGCACACCTACAGCCTCTGGCCTGTTCATGCTAGGGAAGTGGCTGAGTCCTGTGCCATGTTCAAGTCCTCGGCTGGTACAGACAGTCCCCAACATACAAACGAGTTCCTCTCTGAGAGCGCCTTTGTAAATCCACTTAGTTTTAAGTCCAACACAGTTAGCCTAGGTACCCAACTCACACATTTGGCTATATGGTACTGTATGTATCTTACGGGCTATCCTGACACCTGGTGGAAAGAAAGAATACATAAAAACAACAACAACACCACAGGTGTGCATTGTTAAAGTTTGTAACTTGAAGGTATGTAGGGAACTTATTGTACTTGCTACAGCTCTGGCACATGCTATTAGGCTCACCTTTAATTTGCTACCTGTTGGTGTAGTTGTTTGTAGACATCATTTAAAATCAGATCCCTGAGATGAGGACCCAGCACTCAATCTCCCCCCACCCCCAGTGAATTCTCAGGCAGATGTTCTAAGACACTGGTTCTTACCTTTAACTGCTCATTAGGATCACCTGGGAGCTTTTACAACCCGGCACTTCAGACCAATTAAATCAGAATCTCTGGAGGTGGGACTCGGGTGGGTCAACCCCTTTAAGTCCCCTCCTGCTCTGAGAGCTTTTCTGTTCTCTCAAAAAAAAATCCTGCTTTCTAAACAACAACAACAACAACAACAACAAAACTCAGGCAGGGATGTTTGAGCAACACCATTCCAGAACCTTACCCTGTGCCTGAGGGGGGCTGTGATCACCACCCACACAGGATCCAAAGGCTTTCTGTCCTGCTGAAGAAACACATGGTGACTTTGACCACAAAAGATGAGCTCGTGATGAAGAAATGCAGGAGACAGCACTTTCTGTTGCTTATAAATATAATTTATTACCTGTTTAAAAATTTTTTCTTACAGTTTGTACATGTTGGCTGACAGAATAAATGCAGGCAAATTTACAAACCAAGGGTACTGCAGGAAAAATCAGGAGTGGTAGCCAGGGAGAGGAGGCACACCTAGAGCTGGCATCCTTCACCTCCACCACAGAGCAAGGCTGCGGACAGGATGACCGGAGGGCACTCCTTCTCCGTCCGGGATTTCTTAAGAAAAGGAATTGCATAGAAGATACAGCAAGAGGGAACTTCACAACAATAAAGAGGTGTTTCATACCAGAAAAGCCAAAGTTGTGTTTTGTTTAAAAAAGAAAAAGGACAAAGCACAAAACCTCAGCTTGACCTTCCTGCAGTTGAGCTGTTCCAAAGGACAGCAGGCAGACGACACCGCCTCTTCATCACAGATGGCTGGGGATCTTTCTCTGCCAAACACTGGTTGTCTTCTTTAGAAAAAGCAAAGAGGAAGGTCACCAGCTTGCTACAGCTCAATATGAAGCTCGACACATACAACAGTGTGACATCTAGCACACACACACAATGATGCTATTCCCTGCAACTGGGCGCGGTGCCTTCTGTCTGGAGAGGGAGGGTCATGCTACCCATGGCAGGTCTAGAAATTGTGAAGGAGAGAACGCAAGTCACATGCTCCACCTGTTCTGACTGCTGTCCTTTTTCTTTTCCATGGCCTGGAGGAGTGTTCGTCTGAGTTTCTACCCCTATATTGAAAGGTGCCCTTTGTGACTTTAAGAGTATGAAAGGCAAAGGCATTTCCACTAGCTGTGGATTTCTTGCTCACTGCCTCTCTAAACGTGTGTTTTAGCATTTAGAACATAGCTCAGGTCATGCCTCCCCCTAGTGCTGAGTGATCAGAGGCCAAGAAAGAGCCCATCAACACTGACTTAGGTGGCTGATCAGCAAAACCAGCCTACAACTCACATTCTATACTCCAGTGCTGACGGTGACTCCACTCCGAGTCAGCACCATCAGGTTCAACAGTGGGTCTGATACAGTGGGCCTAGTCCAGTAGACCTTTGGAATTAAAAAATGACACAGGATTTGGGCTTATTTGGAAGAGGCCCTAAAGTGTCATGGTCCACAATTTATAATTTTGATGAAGCACTAACCTAAAATGGAATGTTAAAAGGCTGGTGTAGGGTAGCCAATAATACGACTGGTGGGCAGCTGACTTGTTTTCTGCTCAGTAGCTAGTAGGCCACAACTCTCATGATGTTCCTCAGGGATTCCCAACTTGAGATTCCAGAAGATCTCTGGATAGATCTCTTTGATAGGTAAGAGTCTGAGTACATAGAGGGTTGGGAAATCGCCTCTTATACTTGCTTGGCTTGGGTACCAGGACATTGTGATTACCTGATGGAGTGTCCTGCTGATGCCTCTCTGTCCATGCTAAAATAGGTCCAGGACATATGTTACATTTGGTTGAATAAGTCAGTTAATATCACACCACGGATCAATACTGGAAGGTGACAGGTCTACTGGCAAACTTGGGGGTCATGACCTCCCCTAAAGACAGACTGTTAAAGTAGCATTTATGAAAATGGGGGCAACCACAAAGCTGATAAGACTAAAGGATCAGGAAGTTCATTGCTAGACTTAGTCTGTAGAGTGACATACAAAGCCATCTCCCCACTTTTCAAAAATAAATTTACAGGCTGGAATTCTGGAAATATGTATGACTTCATTTGGCTTACCTGGTCTGTATAGACTTAGGCTTAAATTAACATTGGTTACAGTATATTTATTCCCCTTATGCCTATTTCATTAAAAGAAACCATTAGAGATACAAGGGAAATCTTTCAAAGTGATCATTACAACCAGAGATTATACAAACAGGTCTCTTAGGGCAGAGAAACAGTACTTCATTGCACAGAGGCAAAGTTCTAAGGATTTCAGTCAACATTAGCTCAGTAAGCTTAAAAAATATATTAAAAATAATACAAAAAGAAAACCAAGAAAACAAAGCATAATAGTTGGTCCTATGAGGCACTCGAAAGGTAAAAAATGTTTTGTTAAGTTGAGATAATCAATAATAAAATATTCTTCCTTACTAGATCTATAAAAATCTAATGCTCATTGATCATTGTCATCTTGACAAAGAACTGACTTTGAGCAATGGTGTTCTGATTCACAAAACCTCTTCCATTCTCAAAGATGGATAAAGCCCGATTTCATTTCAGCTATTTCCAGGGCCCTTCTCACTCTCATCAGCCTTGGACTTGTACTGAGGGCTCCAGGTGAACTGACGACTTGTCTAGAACAACTGCTCGGCCAAAGCTACACTCACGTTCAACTTGAAGACTTGGAAACTCAACAAGTAAACTTGTTCTACCTTCTTTATATTCTCTTGCAGGTCCATATATAGTTTTAAATTTGCTTGGCCCCATAGGGGCAGACCTTATAGAGGCAAAGGCCTGTGGGTTCCGGGGAGATGGCAATCAATATATTGATTTCCTTCTCATATGTTGGTTACAGAGGAGTAAGCAGACCAAGGGTGCAGCTGCTGAGTCCCTGGAAGACCACACAGAAGGACACATGAGGCAACAACCTTGTATGCTCATCCCCAGAGGAGGTGAAATGCCTCAATCCCATCCTCTGAACATTTACTTGTAAGAGATCTTACTTCTAGGAGGAACACTTTAAAAAAAAAAAATTACTGAGTGTGCCATTTCTAGAGTATCCTGAACTCATTTCCCATGACTTTTTCTTAGGAATAGCTCTACTTTTTGATAATTAATTAGAATTTATAAAATAATAGTATATATGGAAATGCTTATGATTATGCAGTTTAATATTGAGCATCTCATGCCCCAAATCATCCAGCCCTTGAAGAGCTTAACTTGTTCTTTGATGAGGATGGGGGTTTTCTGTGTAACAGAGATGAATATCCACTTTAGAAGATGTTTTTTAAAAGACTGTTAATTGTGAGTACTTCAGTGTTACACAGGTTTATCGTCACCATGGGCCAGGTATTCATTCCGAGTCCAACTTCTATTCCTTTCAGATACATAAGAAAGTCTGAACAAGTGTGGTGATAAGAGAATGAAACAGTATGAGACTTGTGCCTTTGGATCTCCAAATTCAGAAGAAAGGAAAGCTCTTTTTTCCTTTGATTAACATTCACAATTTTTTCCCCTCAGACACAATATTTCCATTTGCATATATAAGGCTCATTTTCTTCTAATCAGGTACTTCTTACATGTCCAAAGATAACTATTAGGAAACTAAAAGCAAGGAGATCTAAATATACAAAGTCGAATGAAAACCATATATGAGCCAGGCTCGGTGGCTCAGCCTGTAATCCCGCGCTTTGGGAAACTGAGGTGAGTGGATTGCCTGAGCCCGCGGGTTCGAGACCTGCCCGGGCAACTTGGCGAGACCTCATCTCTACAATAAATCAAAAAATCAGCCGGGCGTGGTAGTGCGCGCCTGTAATTCCGGTTACTCGGAAGGCTGAGGTGGAAGGATCGCTGGAGCCCAGCAGGTTG
This sequence comes from Carlito syrichta, assembly GCF_000164805.1. Lineage (NCBI taxonomy): Eukaryota > Metazoa > Chordata > Mammalia > Primates > Tarsiidae > Carlito > Carlito syrichta. The sequence goes on from NW_007233090.1 coordinate 51,704, forward strand.
AGGCTGCGGTGGCTGGGAGCGGCCACTGCACTCCAATCTGGGTGACAGAGTGAAACTCCAACTTAAAAAAAGAAAGAAAGAAAGAAAACCACATATGTTAAAAATGACGCCTCTTCAAAGATTGTTTTATATGTATTTTACATATTTCTATTACATAAAAGCAACTTAAGGTGTTTTGTTTATGAACGAGTTGGTGTACTAGACTCATAATGACATGTAATTTTGAGATGGGTGATTTAAGTGAAAAAATGTGAGATAAGAAAATTATACATCTGAAGTGAAAATTTCTCCACATCTATCTGTCATAAAGGTCCTGTTGAACACTACAGTTATTCATTCCCTTTGTCAAACTTTAGTTTTCATATTGAATTCAGGGTAGATAGTGTTTCCCACCACTAGATGGCGCCATGCACAAATGATAGTTTTCCCCCCCATCCAAAGAAAGATGTAAGCTCAGCTGGTCCCACAAGCAGGACATACTACACAGAATGGCTGATGAAGTGGTGTCCTGTAAAATGAACTGTTGCATCCCGGCCTTCTAAGTGGAAGAACAATCTTACAGCTATTACGTTACTACAAAGGAGAAGGACATCAGAATTTGTAGTGAGAATTATTTGACATAAATATTGTACGTAGGGAAGTTGTCATTCACTTGATAAACAGCATAACAGTTCTATGACAGATGAATAACCCACTTACTGGAAATCCACCACTTTTCCCTTTTCTGATGGTGGGACAGAGAACCAAAAAACAAGTATCTAAGTGAACCCCAAGGACACTCAATGACTTCTGTAATAAGGGTTCCTGTTATGCTCAATATCTCTGTGTTGGTGACTTTTTTAGTCAAAGGTGTTAATAAAAGTTTTGGAATGATTAATCTTTAGAGCTACAGAGTTGTTCCCTCGACTTTTCACCAGGCACGGAGATTTCTTCAAGCCTTCAGTTCAGATTTTTGGTTTTTGATTTCCATACATGATTCTACAACCCCAGTGCTGATGAGTAATATGGACGAGTTAAGTTTATTTCAAGATGTAGCCATGGACAATGCTAGCTTTCCTCCTCCTCCTTTTAAGAGATACATGAGGGAGGACCCAAAAAACCGCTAGAATTCATTTATAAAAAATTGTGTATTTATTCTTACATGTTGAAACCAGTCACCTTCAAAGTACTCTCTGTTTGATGCAAACACTTATCAATATACCTTTTCCGCTGCTCAAAACAGTTTGTGAACTCGTCAATTTGGATGCCTTTTAGTGGTCCTGCCATTTTTTGTTTCACCTCTCCCACATCGGCAAAACATTTCACTTTGAGGACTTTTTTCATCCGGGGAAACAAAATAAAGTTGCTTGGGTAAGATCGAGTGAATAGAGAAGGTGGGGTATGGGGGTCATGACATTTTTGGTCAAAAGCTGCTGAACACTGCAGCGTGGGGAGGTTGTTCATGTAAATTGCCCATCATGAAATGGGCAAATGTGATGAAAGAATCATCCCCAAAATTAACTGAAGTCACTTGCAGCCTCTCACAACAATACTAGCTGGTACACAGATGCCAATGGGTTCCTAGAACACTTAGGGGGACGTTTCTACTACAAGGGCCCCCCCCTTGAAAAAATAATTCCGGGTTTTTTGGGTTCCCCCTTGTATATACATATATATGCATATACGTATATGCATATATACATATATATGCATATATATGTATATATGCATATATATGCATATATATACATATATATGCATATACGTATATGCATATATATGTATATACGTATATGCATATATATGTATATACGTATATGCATATATGTATATACGTATATGCATATATATGTATATACGTATATGCATATATATGTATATAGTTGATTTTTAATTTAGGAAACAATTTTACTCATTGGTACATTTTATCCACTGAATTTGTTTATTAGTGCAATCTCTCCCCTCCCCAGGCAATGTAGCAAATGTTTTAAATATGGAAATCCTAATGCAGGGGATGGCCTGGAAGAGATTTTTCTAGAATATCTGTATAAAACAGAAGGTAGGAAATACAAGGCATGAAAGAAGAGGCTCCGTTACAAGGTATCAGCAGTTCCTCAATGTTGAGGATAGAGGAGTCTGGGAATATCCAGAAGTCACTAAAACAGGAGAGAAAATCTGTGTGGAACGGTGGAAGAAAATATATGCAATGATTTATAATCAGTTCTGGTCAGCAATCTGGATACCTCCAGCCCCTGAGTAAACCACAGTTATGTTCTGAAGGTACTGATTCATACACAGGGGTGCTTGCTGTTCCGTTTTGGTTTAACTCCTGGCCTGTTGACTCTTCGATCCCCACCTGCGGAATGAACCGATTCCTTGTGTTAAAACAGAGAGCCTGTGATGGCTCCAAGGAAACGTCAGCGTTTACACAGAGTAGTTTGTTGACTAACATTTTGTAGGCTAAAAATTTTTTAAAGGGCAAATTAAATAGCCTTTGTAAATGCTGCTGAATATTATGAAGGCAAAGATTAAAGGGGAAAAGAAAACACACCAAGTTCCTACCGCTGGATGAACTTGTAGGAGTGGACTTGATGTCAAGAGGCCAAGACAATAATAAAACAGAATTTGCAACTAGTCAGGAAGCTAGGGGAGTCCCAAGAGAGGATAACAAATAATAAAAGGAACAGCATAACATAATAATGCAAAGACAAGACTTAAGCCAAGCAAATATGCAGGTTAGAATAATTATCTTTCAAGTCAGAACTATTTGAAAGGCATAAGGTAGCCTGGGAAAAAGACCAGCTGACTATTTATATGAGCCAGAGTCCCTTGTGGTCTTCAGATTGACAAATAAGACCGGAGGCATCACAGTGGAAGTGTAGCATCTGAGAACCTTGAGATGACAAAATCTCACTCCTTCACTTTATAGAAACTGAGGTCCAGTAAGGGTAAGTGACTTCCCCAAGGCGGCACAGCTAGACAGTGACAAACCCAGAATGAGAACTGGTTTCCTGACCTCCAGTTCAGCGTCCATTGTTCCTCCAACCACACTGCCTCTAAGTAGACAGGGCATCATGGGGAGTCAATGTGTGACCACACAACTGCAATATTAAGTGAACTTCACAGAGAACACGAGACTTGGAGGAGAGAGACTCTGCCTGAGCAAGCTGAGAGAACAAACTTGACAGAGCTGGCAAGAATTCATGAGTACTACTTTTCCAGGGCAGAATGATGGAAGGAAAGGTAAAAGGTCATGGAACCAATGTCTATTGAATGAAACTGGTCACCACCCCCACCTTGCTAGGTGAGAAGGTAAGGCAGGTCTAGTCAATACTTAAATACTAACAGTACTCCTAACAAAAAGAGAAGTTAAAAGAAAATCCTTTTACTACAATACTTGTCAATACTCATCAATGATAATAATGGTAATAACAACAATACCTTTTTTAAAAAAAAAAAAACCACTCCAAATTGCATATTACAAACACATATTGTGAAGAACTGCTTATTTGTGTGATTGAACATGGCCCTGCAATGCTTCAGTTTTATTCCCAAAGGGCACCAGCAGGGTCCCTCCAAGGAGGAGGAGTCTTCGTTATTTCTTTTTTACACTTAGATTCTCCACTTCCCTGATATGGACAGTAACACTGGTTCTTACAAGTTCTAGAAACAAAACACTGATGGCAGAATTATTTGAGACACTTGATGCACACGATTTGTAGCAAAAGTCTGTGATTTCTCTCTAAATTACTAATCTGAAATAGACACAACAAGCCGTCCACAGCTTCAACTTCAAATGATCTGAACAAAAATAGAACAAGCCATGGACAGTGTCTGCATCCCTGTCCAATTTGATGTAAACAACATTTGTAGAAATTGGGTTTGTTAAGAAAGTTTATCCATGTATCTGGATAGCAATAAAAAGCGTTTCCTAGGAAACTGTAAGATCCTGTACCACACAGCATACAGCCCAACTAAGAGGAAAATTAGGTTGATATCTAAATTCAAGGTATAAATTTACATGATTTTTCTTGACTCCTGTGATGATGTCTGAGTACAGCGGGCATGTATATCGGTAGTTGTCTCTGTTTTCCTTCTGTCTCCTGCTGCCATTTTGCCTGTGGAGCTCATGGGTCTAGTCTGGATTTCCTCCTCAGCTGTGACTCCCCTGGACGGTCACAGACTCCCTGTTCGTTTTCGTCCTTCATCTCCAGTTCCAGCACGGTCAGTACTGCCCTTCTGCTGCCAAAGAGACTACTGTTTCATGTCTTCCCATTTCTTCCAGAACAGCTGCCAGCATGCTCAGGTTTCCATCCGGGAAGTTCTGTGCTTCCCAGAGATCCAGAATGACACCAGTTGGGCTGGATTTTGTGGCAAAGTAGTTCAAGTACCTGGAATTGGGAATGGAAAAATGTGTTCAAAAGCATGGCTTATGACTCTTCTGTTTTTATTCAGCTAAATCTTTCTGTCTCTCCATTTGTCTCTAAGTTCTTGGGTCCCACTGTGGTTGACAGTGAGCTCCTAAGTAACTAACCCATACTTAATTAGATCAGCCCCAGACAGGAGACGTGATGCTTAACTTCATTAACCTCAACTCTGAGTAAGATAATTTAAGAGACAAGATGTCTATGGGTCATATCCTAAATAGGAAAATCAAGATACTAATGTTTTCTCTCCTGTCCAGGCTCGGATTATCTTTGATAGGTCATGGTAGGTCTTTTGCTAGGCAGTGACGGCGACATTCTACAAAGTAGAGGCTCCAGAGGTCTCTTTATAACTTAATATTAATGCCATGTTAGTCTGTTAATTATTCACTAAACATTAGGTTCTGCTCAATTGTAGATAAGGAACAATAAGTACTGTAGTGAGTGGATATATTATTTAGGGGGATTTAGCCCATCAGCTTTGCAAAGTGGATCACAAAACTTGATACTTACAAAGCTCAAACGAGCCTAGAATGTCTCCCACTACTGTGTTTGCAAAACCACAGTGCAAGAAACAAAGAATGAGCTTAATACATGTTTGTATGATGAAAACATAAATCAATGTGTGGATGGAAAAAAGTGAGGCTACCCTGCGTCTAATTGTTCTAGGTAGAAACTAGTCCTGGAGCCTGACCGTACCCACCTGTCCAGGTTTAGCTTATGGGCCAGCATCCTCCAGTCATGGCCTCTTGTCTGTGGGGCATCCAGGCTGCTACAGAGCTTCTGCCGGATGGGGAGGGGGATGCTGAAAGCACTGGGCCCTGTGACAGTGGTGATGGTGCTCGCGGGATCCAGCAGCGGCAAATCAATGCCAGTAGGTTCCTGTTGTTCAGGAACAGGGACAACACAGCATTATTTCTGAAGACAAAAGCAATCCCTATTGAACCAATCAACATAAAGCCTTGCTTTGAGCACTGCGAAAAGCACTGAGAAAAGAATGAGTGCTGTTATTCTCCTCAGTGAGAATGGCTTCCTCCTAGCCTGAATGTTGTGAGTCACTGTGTGGAACCTGGCTCCGGGGGGCGGGGGAGGTTTCATATATTTGGTGCTTACTTTACACAGCCTTGGATTTATGAATCTTTGGTGGGTAGGGTGGAAAGCTCTGTTGTGATTCAATAACAGTTTTTCCAATGGGATTCTCCAAGATGACAGATAAGAGAGGAAATATCATTGGTCCCAAAAAGTCAGATTCCTGGGGAGAGGGGGGAGTGAGGGGGGTGTTCAAAAAGGCAACTTTTTGAGAATGAACAGACCTGCGATTAGAAGGCTGAGAGTTAGAGCTTCTGGAAACTGTCTGATCCTGAGGGGAATGTCTGAGGCAAATGTCTCAGTAAATCCCTCCTCACACCCCTGCAGAAGACTGCTCCATTCTGCTTTTGCTGAATGAAACAGAACCCTCTAAATGATATCAACTTAAGACTAATTTTTTAAAAGAAAATGGTAAACACAGTATATGACTGCCTTAGGGCGAGCTGCTAACGGCATCCTCTAATTGCTGTACATTCTTATTTTTTTTAAATCTAATTTTAGTAGAGAAAACCATGAATTGCCTCTTAAGATAGTTTCAACTCATAAAACAGCAAAAATGCAAAATCTGAATTTCATCTGCAGGAGAAACTCTAATCATCATCTGATCACTTTTGCTGGTTGGAAAAGCAAAAGCAAATATTGCCTGGGAACAATTAAAGCAATAAAAGAAAATCTACTTAATCTACTTTAAATGCCATCTCTCTCTCTCTCTTATAAGCAGGTAACTCCTTAGTGTGCATCATTCGTTGCTGGGGTTGAACCAGCCAACAGGATTTCATCTGTCATGAAGTCGCCAGTGTTGTGCCAAGTGCTCAGCTCAGGGGCTCAATGCCACTGTCACCCTGAGCATCCCAGATCCTGCTCTGCACTGCTACAATGGCCCCTCCAATCACGTGTGTGCAGGTACTGTGGGCAGGTGTCGGGGTTCCCAGCAGCCTGGGCTCCAGTGTTGACTGGCAGTGTGTGGCACATCCCAGTATCAGCAGCCAAGGCATACTTCAAGGCTTGTATAATTCCACGGCACAGGGTCCAGCGGGGATGTGGCGGACATTTTATTTTTAACTTTAGAGTTGTGGGGTACAAGTGAGAATTTACTACAAAGTAAGTTGCATGCAGTTGAAGTTTGGGCTTCTAGTGTCTTCCACTGTCTGCCAATCCCATCCTTGTGCTCCTGTTTCCAGTGATCAGGGTCCACTTATGAGTGAGAACATGCAGTATTCAGTTCTCGTTTCTGTGACAGTTCACTTAGCATGATGGTCTCGGAGGGCTTTTTTAGATGAAAACAGTAATGTGGGCTGGGGTCACAGTATTTGGCCTCAAAACCCAAAGCTTGGAAAATGGAGACTCCAAGGAGTCCACTGGCTCCTTTGTATTAGCTCTGGCATGTACCAGGATTTCCAAGATGGGGCATGAAACACAGATGCAACTGCTGAGACCTTCATCAAGCATGGAGCTCTTTTCAAGGGAATGAGAAAAGAGGGCTCCTGACTTCTAGGGGCATAGGACTTAAAGGCGACCAGAAGAGTGTTCCAAGGGAATGTGTCATATGTGTCCATGGATTTATGTTTGGGATGTCTGGACCAAGTGCTCCAAAACTCATATTAGATATAGAATGAAGAATGCATGAGTAGAAGCAAAGAAATCACATGTGACGTCCACAGTTTAGTACATTGTCCACATCGAGGACTGACTGATTTCTCTGGACAATGACAGAGGGCCCAAAGGAAGCCTACCACATCCCTTAATACACTACCTCCCTGATGGTCCCTGAGTGGCAGTGGAGGTTAAAGTCTGCATAGGGAGGGGCCACGTGGTTTCATAAATGATGGCTGTGAGTGCCGCTGGGTGGTGGGTGGTTGGAGGAGGGTGGATACATTTGTGTAGCACTGACTTTTGTCCCCAGAGTCTTTGTACAATTGGCCACAGTAACCCTCTGCTGTTTACTTGTGACCCTTCTTACACTTCTGCCAGACTCATCTTCCTCAAATGCACTAATACTTCTCTTTCTCTTGTCAACTGCGTCTCCTACATGAAGTCCCAATTCTTTTTTATTTATTTATTTATTTTTTGAGTTGCAGTCTCACTCTGTCGCCCAGACTGGAGTGCAGTGGCCGCTCCCAAGCCACCGCAGCCTCGCCTGCTGGGCTCCGGCGATCCTTCCGCCTCAGACTTCCGAGTAGCCGGAATTACAGGCATGCGCTACCATGCCCGGCTGATTTTTTTATGATTTATTGTAGAGATGAGGTCTCGCTGTCCAGGCGGGTCTCGAACCCGCGGGCTCAGGCAATCCATTTACCTCAGCCTCCCAAAGGCGCGGGATTACAGGCTGAGCCACCGAGCCCAGCTGAAGTTCCAATTCTTAACCAAGCATGAGGGATACTTGCACGACCTGCCTCATTGGCTAAGGCCACAAGGGGGTGCATGTAAAGTGCAAAGCCCAGAGTGACATGGAGAAGGGATCCCCCACATGTGCGCTTCCACCACTTTACAAGCTGACCCCAACCTTCCTCAGGCTGCCCTCTCCTTGACGTGACCTGACCTCTCCTCAGAGTATGAGGACCTCACTATTTCTCGTGCCATTTCTAATTTGGTTGCTCCTCTGACGGTTCTTCTGTCCTTTCCTTTATCTCCGCCAGGCAAACTCCTCAAAGCCTGGTCCAAAAGGTATGTTCCCTGAGGATCCGGACAAACCCTCCCCAAGCCCACTCCTGGTGGCCTCCTGGGCGCTTTCCCGGCTCTTCTGCAGTCCTCACATTGGAACCTGTGCATATTGGTTGTATTTATGTGTTACTTCCTTTGAGTTCTCAAATTTCATGGAGATGAGAGTATTTCTGCCATTCTCAGACCCCCTAAGATACTCAGCACTGTGCCTTGCACATAGAGGCTACTCAATTAATATTTGTTGAAATGAGAGAAAATTTTTTTCCAAGTACAGAAAGAAGAAGAGCCAGTTCCTGATGGACTCAGCTCACCCATAGAGTAGCGTGTTGGGCTTCTTTCCAACTAAATGTGGCTGAGGGCTTGGTTCTCCCCACTGTTTAATCATGAAGTTAAAGGCCACTGAAAGACAGGCAAGGGTCCTCGGAGTCTGCTCAGGTTGTCATGTTGCCCCTTTTCTTGATGAATAAAGAACCAGCACCATTTCATGTGGGCGTTAAAGTCCTGGGTCTTCTAACCTCAGCTTCTCTGCCTATTTATTTCTCTGTAGATGAAACGAACTCAATCGGGCATAATTTCTTGTCTATCTGATCAGGAGGCTGACCTCAGCTTTGAAGGTAATAGAAAAATACATATATACATTTAAATGCCATCTGGTAATTTCAGTGGCTATTAGTTCTTCTTTTATTTCCGGGTAAAAGTAGAGATCCCTCTCACAGAATGCTTATTACAATAATTGTTTATGATATTGGCACCATCTGTCTTTGATGTTATAACTCTCTTAGTTAAACATATGATTTTTCAACATTAACCAAACAGCTGCTAAGGGTGATGACGCACATTTTCACGACTCTGCAGTCCTGAAACAACTTTCCACTCCCATGTTCTGACTCTTCCTAAAGTCACTTAGAAAAATCACATTTTCCTCCAGGCATTCTACTGGTGCCTTTGTGTTAGCCCAAATTTTCCAAGTTTTCTCTTTTGAGCAGTTTATAGAAAACAGAAGAGGTAAAAAGATGAGATGGCACTAGCAGAGTAATGTTACATTGCATGTTTTAAACATCCTTTGTGTACACACAAGTGCTGCATACCACTAAGAGGTTACAAGATCTAGCAAATGTAAAAAATTACAATAATTGCTATTATTATCTCTAAGTGTATTATTAAAGTCGATGACTAATACTGCCCCATACACCAAGCTGTGCCTAACCCAGTGTTCAGAGTCTTGCGCTAAATAAGGCAAGATTGTGATCAACCAATGAAGATATACGCCATCTTCTTTTTCTGGGAGCTAATTTTTATTTATTTGTTTATTTAGGAACTGAGTTTTATTTTGTTATTTATTATGACAGAAAGGGAATCTGAAATTTTGGTTGATGACTAATCCCACAGATTAGAGTGACAGTTTACTCAAGTGTCCCCTTAACCTAGTAGTGTCAATGGTACCAATAAGGATGGTGAACATAGCCTGGCATGGTGGTTCACGCCTGTAATCCCAGCACTTTGGGAGACCAAGGAGAGAGGACTGCCCGAGTCCAGGGGTTTGACACCAGCCTGAGCAACGCGGTGAAACCTCGGCTCTACAATAAATCCAAAAATTAGCTAGGCGCAGTGGCACACATTCCTGTAGTTCAGCTATTCCTACTTGGAAGGATGAGGTGGAAGGACTGACTGAGCGCAGCAGGTAGAGGCTGCGGTGGTCATGAGTGTGCCCCTGTCCTCCAGTCTGGGCGACCTTATGAGACTCCAACTCAAAAAAAAAGAAAGATAAAAAATAAAAAAACAAGCCGGGCTCAGTGGCTCAACCTGTAATCCCGCGCCTTTGGGAGGCTGAGGTGAGTGGGTTGTCTGAGCCCGCAGGTTCGAGACCCGCCTGGACAGCGAGACCTCATCTCTACAATAAATCAAAAAATCAGCCGGACGTGGTAGTGCATGCCTGTAATTCTGGCTACTTGGAAGGCTGAGGCGGAAGGGTCATGGGAGCCCAGCAGGTTGAGGCTGCGGTGGCCAGGAGCGGCCACTGCACTCCAGTCTGGGCGACAGAGTGAGACTCCAACTCAAAAAATAAAAAATAAAATAAAATAAAAAACCAATGGTGAACATATATTGAATATGTTCTGGGCCAATTTTTTTGTGGGTGCCACTGGGTGGTGGATGACTGGGGGAGGGGAAGTATATTTCTGGCAAGTCAGTACATTCTTGGGCCATGGGACATTGGAATGGGAATGCTAGCCCACCTGCCATCTTGCCCTGTGACCTTAGGAACGAGTCCTGTTTAGAAGAAAGAAACCACAAATGGAGTCTTTTCTCTTCTTGTTTATGGTGTGTCAGTCATCTTGTACCCTTTCTTGGGCATTTTGATGAGGATCCGGGTCTCAGAACTCTCCAGAGTCCATTGTTGTTCAGTTCCAAGTCTGGCTTTCCTACATCAGTACCCAGACACATGTACCCAGCACCCGCATTCAAATGCTAACCACAATGGTGGAATTCAGTGACCCAGAAGTAAAAGCCTAGGAGTGCTCCTTAATCCCCAGAGTCATCTCCACTCCCATCACTTCTCCTCCTCCCTCAGTTAAATATGCTTGTCTATCACACACAGGCAGATGCCTCCGATGGGCCTTGGAGCGGACTGCCGCCAAGTTGCAAAAGAAATCCTCTTTCCTCCATGTTGGCACAAGAAAGAAAGTCCTTAAATTGTGATCACACTATGCAAAACCATCCCTTTTCTGTAAGGAGGTGGTGGTCCTCGTGGGGGCAGGGTACAGAGCAGCTATCTTTCATTCAAGGCTGCGTCTGATCCACCTTTTCAACACAGCAAATGTTCACTCTGAACAGAAAGCAAGCATCAAAGACACAGACCTCCTCACCCCCCTCGGAAATTCCACAGCCTTTGTTGTCACTGGAGCTGGGTGGTTATTGAACTTTGCAGACCTGCTGGGCCTGGAAAGTGAAAACACCCTCCCGAGCCAGCAGGGGTGGTGCTGTGTGCTGGGAGATAGGGCTGCGCGTCCACAGGCCTGGCGGTTGCCATGGAGCCCTGACACTGAGATCATGCCTTATGAATGTCACCAGGGTCTGTGACTAAAGTTGTTTATGAGTCAAAAGTCTCACGGAACGAGACGAGGAAATGATGCCTGCACCTTGGTGAGCTGTGGGAAAGAAGCATGGGGTGTCGTGGGAGCTGACATGCTTCTCCCCCCACTCGGTTTGCTAAGGAGGATAGTCTTTAAATGCAACATGTGGATCAAGACAAGCTGAACATACTGACATTTCATTCGTCACTGTGCTTGAGACAACCAGGGAGTGGAAGTATTTTAAACCGTGTATTGGCCTGCTGTCGTCTTAACATATGACAGTCTTGTGCTTTGGAGCCCAGTAAGCAGCCCGGAGCTCAGCTCCGCGGGGCCCAGAGAGGCTGCCTTCTGCCCATCCGGCTTCTTCTGTTTCCTTTGATCCTCCAGCGGGAAGGGTTACCCCTTTTCAAGCCTTTGGATCCCAGGTGACAGATCGGGAAGGGCATGGACACTCCTCCTTCCTGACAGAGAAGTTTTAAACAGCAGTGATCGTTGTTATTGCTGTAACGTGGACATATGAAAATGCCCAAGTGAAGAGAGCCAGCAAAGGCAGGCAAAACGGGTGGCCACCAGGGGAAATATGGAAATTTGACTTCTATTTCTGGAACATTCCCCCACCCTGGAGAAAAGGACATCTCTTTTTCTATTTAGAGAAGGATGTATGAGAGAGGAAGGGGACCAAGAGATTTCTCCTTTCAGCGTGGAGAAAAAAGGGAGAAAAGAAAAAGAGAGGGGCAGTGGGCCATCTGTCTTGTGCAACCCCCTCCCCCCACTCAGCAGCATGGGATTAGGGAGGAAGGGAGGAGAGACAGATGGAAGATGCGGAATGAAGCACGAGGGAAGGATGCTCTGGGGAAAGTTGCTCTATGTGCGCAACTTAAATTAAACCTCAGACTTGAAATTCGGATATGTTTTTAAAAGTTAGAACATAAGTCTTGAATTCATGTCATAAAAAATGACCCTAGCTTTTCTAAAAGGATTCCATGCCGTATTCCTTTGTGCAGCCAGCTCCCCATGCTCATTAAAAGTATGCTTCTATTAGCAAATAGGATTTCTAGAAAGCATCTGAGGACTTCCCGGGTGGCCTGGATTGAGGCGCCCTTTGAGCTCGCACTGTCTCTCCTCCTGAGTGGCATCCTCTCCCTGGATTTCAGACAGACGGGCGCTGCTTACCTCCAACACGGTGCAGTTTAGCTGGAAGATCTGCCCCTCTCCTTCCACCTGCCGTACACAGAGCTTGCAAACCAGCTCCACTGTGTTTAGGCTAAATCTTTCCAGAGTGAAGGTGCAGTGCAGGTTTCTTTGAGAGCCACTCCAGATATGGTAAAAAGGAATTTCCTAGGAGATATGAAAGTGTTAACCACAAAGGATGGACTGATTACACATATTATCTCATTTAATCCTCGCAGCAGGCCTATGTGTAAACACATCCTGATCCTCTTTTTTCATGAAAAACCTGAGGCCCAGAGAGGTTAAATAACTTCCTGAAGTCACAAAGCAAATCAGTGGCAGAGTTGAGATTTGAACTTAAGGAGTCAGCCTCCAGAATCATACACATGTCTGCCACGTGTCTCAAAATTTACAAAAAAAACAACCATTGCAAATGATTTTAAAAAAAGCTTAAAAATTTCCCAAAGTAAAACACCAGTCATTGCTCATTAAAAGAATCCCTGCCGTGACATTCTGAAGAAAAGCAAAGAAAATCTAAAGGATCCTGCACAGACACTGCTGCCTTTTATGCTTCCCTCTCCCCCCTGCATAGGACAGGGGAAGCCAAAACCCGGGAAACAGCAGACTCAATCTCCAGTCACAAAAAAAGTCCTTGGCCTAAAAAGTATCAAGCTCCAAACAGACTTCTATTTTCTAAAAGTTTAGACTGCCTTCCAGAACCCATCCTAGAATCTGTTTTCAATAAAGAAAAGAAAAGATTGATACATTTAAAACATGGGAGAATGTGGTGGTCAAAAGCGGTTCGATTCAGTACAAATGAGAACACCCTCTCCACACTTACTTGATAATTTGGGGCAAGTTACTTAATGTTTCTATGCCTCAGTTTTCCCATCTGCAAAAGAATATCTAATTTGTAGTTCTGCTCAAGTTAAATGAGATAAGTCAAAGTATATAAGAATGTCCACAGCTGGCAAGTGTTCAGCCAGGGTGAGTTTTAACTAATATCATATCACTATTACCAAATTAGTATTTTCCATTATGATTGTATAAAGGAAACTACTTCTAAAAGGGGGAGATCTGTGGGATTTTATGACAGTTGCAACATAGAGGAAAGAAGAAAGCAAAGGAAGAGATGTAATGAGAAAGTCAAAAGCCAGATCTCTCGATCAAGGACTGGGTTATCTATAGAAGAGTCTGGCATGCAACCCCCGTCAGAGCTCACGATGCTTAACAGACTAGTAGGTTTCTTTCCCATAATTCACGTGTAAGAATTGACATGCGAAAGTAAGAATGGAACTGAAAAGTCTTCTTTTCAGTCCTTCTGATCTGTTCCTTGATTTACATCAGAAATAGCAACCAGTTCAGCTGCAGTGATGGGGTTTGGGTTGGATTTGCCTGTGGATAAACATGGAGTCACAGATTCTCTAAATGTGTTTGCATCTCCTAGGGCTGGGTATGAGGCTGGCAATTCCATCAGTATAGTTTCCAGAGAACCTAAGCTGATGGATGGAGGAGTCTGGGGTTTCTCACATGTACATACAGTGAGACTTGGGACTAGCTTTTTTTTTTTTTTTTGCCTGTTCTTTAAGAAAATCTTGACCAGGTTTTACTTTTACATGCTATTTCAGTTCCCAAACTGGGGCTCCTTCTAATTTTTCAGTGTAATGGTACTGGCCTAGCAAGGCTGAGGCCTAATTTGTATCACATGGGGTAAAATGTCCCTCTGTTTTTTTCTGTGAACGCATCTGAGGCTGTTTTTACCAATCAATGTGAACATTTACTATGAAAATAAATTGAAATGATGGAGGGAAGTCTTTTACTATGTATTTATTTATTCATTTGTTTAAGATTTGGAGTCTCTTGCTGTCACCTAAGCTGGAGTGCAATGGCATGATCATGGCTCACCACAGCCTCAATCTTTTGAACTCGGGAGATCTTGCCACCTTAGCCTCCTGAGAAACTGGGACCTTAGGGGCACAACATCACGCCCATCTGATTTTTTTGGTTTTTTTTGTAGAGATGAAGTCTTGCTATGTTGCTTAAGCTGGTCTAGAACTCCTAGACTCAAGTAATCCTCCCCCCTTGGCCCCCCAAAGTGCTGGGATTACAGGCATGAGTCAGCATGTCTGACCCCGAAAGTGATAGCACAGTTATTTAAAGGAGAATTTTTAAAAGCATTTCTTCAAATATGTCTGTAAAGAATTTTTCAAAAATCCCCAAACCATTTTGGAGAAACAATTTCCCCAAACTATATGGAGAAACAAATCAATATGACTAATTTCAAGGAAGGGGATTTCCTCTGACTCTGTAACGTTAGCCCTCTTTCTTGAGGCTGTCTCCAGGCCCTTTATTCAGCATGGGACCTTACCTGATATTTAGCCAGCAATTTGCTCTTCCAGAGAGAATGGATGACGTCATGAATTGACAGACGCAGGTTGTGGGTACTGCCTTTAAAATGAAGAGCCTTAGGTTCTTCCAGAAGTTGTCCTCCCATCTGTTTCTCAAGATGTAAAACTTCCTAGAAAGACATGACCCAAAACAAAAGCATGTTACTATATCGCATCACTCCTGTTGGTGCTGCCATCCAATGAGTACGTTTCTTCACTGTGCCTCCTGGATGGCATATCTAACTTGTGCAACACTGTGAACATCTGCTTTTGGCAGCCTTGAGACCCTCCAACTGAAGTCCCTCCCATTTTGTAGGAGACTGGTCCCCATTGACAAACTCTTTTTGGCAATCTACATACATTGTGCTGTTGTGGTGCACATTGAGTACAGTCTGCCCTTATCAACCAAAGAGTGGAGTACTTAGTCAAATATGGGGAAAGAACAATCAGAGCTCCAAACTAGAAGAACTCCAAATAAAAGAAAAAAAATAGGTAGAAATATAGATAAACAGACAAGAAAGCAGATTTTCAATTAACTTTTAAGGAAAGGGGCAAATAACTAAATGATATACCCCTGTGTAAAACTTGATAAAAACAACCAACACACAAAAACATAGAACCTCTTTTAGATTTTGAATTCAGTCTTGTATAGTTTCTTCAGGTATAGAAATTAAAATTATGAATTAAATTCTGAACTATATAGTTACTCAAATTTCAAGAAGAACACCTTATTGCTCAGGAATTGTAGCCGATGAACAGATTTGCTATGTCATTTACTTACGCTATAAAGATACAGCACAAAGACAAATTATGTGTAACCTTCCATTTTCCAAACCAGTTGATGGGTGCTAATGAAGCATTTCCAAAGACAGTTGTAATTATCCAAACAGCAGCAAACCATTAGTTATCAATGAACAAATATCCTGGGTCTCCTTTGCTGCCTAAACCATTCCCATGCACATTAATTCCCTCCTGCTTTAAAAGTCTTAATGACATGGACACATAGGCAATTTGTGACCTTTCTTATAGGGGTCTAGGAATATAATAGATTTTATTTATTTATTTATTTAATTTTTGAGTCAGCATCTCCCTCTGTCACCCAGGCTGGATAGCAGTGGCATAATTATGGCTCACCACACCCTCAAACTCCTAGGCTCAGGGGTTCCTTCTGCCTCAGCCTCCCAAGTAGCTGGGATTACAGGCACCTGCCAATACTCCTGGCTAACTTTTTAATTTTTTTGTAAAGACGAGGTCTCACTATGTTGCCCAGGCTGGTCTCAAACTCCTGCCTCAAGCAGTCCTCTCACCTTGGCCTCCCAAAGTGCTGGGTTTACAGGCATGAGCCACTGTGCCCAGCAGACTATAATAGATTTTATTAAACATGTAAAAGCAAAATATGATTTTCCTCTTTGGTGATATTTCAACAGAAAGCAGAAAGTTCAAGAAGCCAGGTATCCATTCAAAATGCCACACACATGTATGGTGCACCTACTAAGATACCCAGCTTGAGTGGGTCACAGTGGAAGTTTTCAAGTATGAGAATCAGATTGCCTCATATCCAGAAATGCATCCACTTTGCACTTGTTGAATGAATTCTAACCCAGACACGTGTGGTCTAGAATGTGGTGCCTCCCACCATCATTGATTAGATGTAAGCAGCTCATTTCAAACTGCTTCTTTAGTGATCCTTCACATCCATCATCTTTGGGTCAGGCCACTATTCTGAACAAGGCAAGCTGCTGCAAGGTCCTATAAGGTGCAAAAAAGATGAGGATAATGTGGAATGTAGTCTCAGACCGGGACTCCTCTAATTAGTGCCTAATGGAAGGCAACAGCGCACTGACGTCAAGAAGTGTGTGGTCCCGCTGCCGGGGAGTATTGAACCACTATGTCACGTTGCTGGTTGATGAGTAGCTATCATTTGTGACAGGAGCCTGAGCAGTCAGTCTGCCTCCAGTCATAGTCAGTTGGCCATCCTGACACGTTCGTTGTGTCGCTGCATTGTGCCAGAGCTCAGCAGCCTCCGAAGGTCTCCAGAAAGCCATACAGACCCATCTAGTCACATGTGCTGCTCACGGAACACCCTCCACAACTCTGCACACCCCATTCCTCAACAAGAATCCATGTGGAAATGCAGAAGAAGAAAAGTGAGAGTTAATTGCAATTTCTTCTGCTTCAGCAGGAAGGCATAATGAGCTTATGTTGATCATGTTCAGTGTCTAGTTAGCATAATAGAGAAAGCTGATGTTCCCAGTGAACCTGGCACCTGACAAATTCTAAAGCTAAAATGATGTTTGTTTATAAGCCATTAGAAGAAAAGAAACATAATTAGAAATCTTTGAGATTACAGTCATGCCAATCAATCAGTTCCAACTTCTTTCCAGTATGCCCTAATTACCTCATCAAGACGTCTAAAGAGCAATCGATAGTAATTATCTGATTACTATAGATCTTCATTATGTCCAAATTATCTCCCTGGGATGTCTAAAAGAAGATGCATTGTATTCCAGGAGGTAATTGTACACAACAATGTATAATCCACACCCCATCCCTACAATCAACATAGACTGCCAGAGGCTATGGAGAACTTACCAGTTTTCTTGGCAAGGCAGGCCATTGAAAAAAACAGTAACTGCCTATTGCCCAGGACCTTGAAGTCAAGAAATCTAACAGTGTGTCTTGACTGCAAAGTCTGGGTTGGAGTCAGCCCAAGAATAAGGCTCAGTTTTTGGTTTCTTCATCAGTGATCTCAAGTTATACTCAAGAATTCTCCCTAGTGAGGAAAAAATCTGCACTGACTTGGAGAGCCCTTTTTTGAGAGAAAGTACCAAATAAAGTGTCATTTCTGACAGTGGGGCCACACACCCCTTCCATATTCTTTCCATTAACCAGAATGACACAAAACTACTGCACAGAGCTGGGAGGAACCCGACTTTTACACCCTTTCAAATTGGACATGAACCTTGATAAAGATAAACTACCTCTCAGACACATCCATGCTTAGAGCAGAGGCTTCTAGATGTATCTGCTTACACATTCTACCAGTTCAAAAATTTACCATGCATTTTATGCTAATTTATACATTATATATCTAAATTACTACATCAGTATGTTATTATATTATATTATGAAATATATATAAAGTTCAAAAATACATCAATTTCTTTTTTTGTTTTAAAAATGTGAGTACAATTCAGGATTAGGTAGATAAGTGGTCATTTTACAGGTAAAGTTTGGACCTTCCTTTGGTCTCCACATCATCTGGTTTGAGATCAGGTACCCCTATTGATGTTATGTGTCCCCCTTTCTGGCAGTGTCTCAGTACTGCCAATCCCTTTCTTATAGTATTATGATTAATGTTCAGGGTCCACTTATGAGTGAGAACATGTGGTACTCGGTTCTTTGTTTCTGTGATAGATCACTGAGTCACTTAGTCTTATAAATGCTAAATCCATCCAAGTTGCCGTGAAGTTCGTAATTTTTTCCTTCTTTATGACTGTGTAACACTTCATTGTGTATATATATTACATTTTTTTTAATCCAGTCCACTTTCTATGGGCAGCACAGTTGTTTCCATGTTTTCACTATTGTGAGTAATGCTGCAATAAATGTGTGTGCAGGTATCTTTTTCATGCAATGATTTGAGTTCCTCCGAGCATATTCCCCAAAAAAGGGAATTGTTGGGCATGAATTTCAATGTTTATTTATCTTAGCTTTATCCTAAGATAGTATAATATTGTCTTTTTTTTTTCTTTTGCCTTGATCATTCACGAGCCTGAGGTGTGTGAACCCATTTTGGAGACTGTTGACTCAGGCAACTGTCCTTTCACTAAGACCTGGGGAAGAGCTCAGCCTAGCACCAAAGCATTCAATTAGAAGAAACTTTGCTAACTTAAATTTAAGCTTTTTTTCCCTGAAAAGTAGTAACTGGTATCATTACACTCAGGATCATAACATAACATAGAAGACAATAATCAAAGTATGAACTACAGGCATCTCAGTCAATCCATAAAACAACTCTTGGAAAGTAAGATAATCTAAAATCACACACAAGTCAGAGCTGACATGTCACAGACAGTGAACCCCAAGCATAAGATGGAAGAAACAAGCCCACCTGAAAAGTTAATCAGGCTTTTGTTCTGTATTATTACTGTTTAATTTAATTTTATTTCAATAGCTATAGGGGATACAAATGGGTTTTGGTTACACGGTTGTATTGTATAGTGGTGAAGAAGTCTGAGATTTTAGTGCACCCATCACTCCCACCTGTGCCCACTGTACCTGATAGGCGATTTTTCGTCCATTGTTAAGATTTTAAATGTTATAATTTGAGATGTACTAAAGCAGATCCCACTTAAAAATATGCAGTAACTAGTACTTCAAAAAATTTGATTTTCAGGATTCTTTGGGCATATCATTTTAGTTAATAGATATTGATACAGATATGTAAGAGGACATTAAAAAGTAGCAGACATACAAATCAGTAAGTTACGGCTTTACAGTTTAGTGTTTTCCTCTCCTTAATCTTCCTGGGAACAATCATTCAGCATTCATGAGACACGTAAGGCCTGTCAGGCCCTATATCAGGCTCTGGGGCTCACAGACAAGTAAGTCCCTGTCACTGTCTCAAATTGCTAATGGGCTTGGTCGATGGGGGGGGTGATGTATAAACATGTAACCACACTCAGTGTGCTAAGCTTGAAATCTGCCTCTACACAGGCTGCTTTGGGATCACAAAAGTTAGGATATTTCACACACCTTAAAAAAGAATAAGAACCAAATATATGTAAGGTCAAAAGATTTAGGAAGACAAGAGAAATATCGTGACCTTGAAGAGAAATGTTATAATGGGAATTAGGATCATCTCGGTTCTTTGTTCTCAGAAATATCAATGTCAGCTTCCTCTGTAGACAATGTCCTCTCAGCTGGCAGCATCATCTCAGGGGCTTGTCTGGCTCTGGGGTGAGGCCGGCAGGTGTGGCCTACTTGTTGCTTTGATGAGTTTTCTCTGCCTATGTGAGAAGAGGATGAGTTTCTGACTTCCTTGTGCAGTTCTATCTGTATCCCATCTAACTTTACCTTGCAAAGGCATGTTCAAACAGATAACCAAACACTGCGTGTTCTCACTCATATGTGGGAGCTAAATGGTCACAAAGATGAAAACAGTAGACACTGGGGACACCAATAAGGGGGGCGCCTGAGGGGGGAGTTAGGGTTCAGAAATTGCCTATGAGGTACAGTGTTCACTATCTGGAGAGTGGGCCACCTGAGACCCATTCCCCACCACTACCCAGTATGTCCCTGTAATGAATATGCATGCATGACCCCTGAATCTAAAATAAAGAGGAAAAAAACAGAGAGAGAGAAGGGTATGGACAAAGGTGTCTGTAGTCCATGCCTCCATGGCAGCACGCCTATCTACACACTCATGAACTTCAAGCATGGTGTCACCAGAGCAGACCCTCTGCCTCAGAGACTGGTGTCTATCAGGATCTGAGTAATCCTGTGGGAGGGGCTCCGGCCCCATGCTGTGGCAGCCTCCAAAGCAGGCTGACTGGCCAGTATTGATTGAGGGAGCCTGTGAAGGATTGCTCCAAAGGCAGGGACAAGGAATTCCACAGAAGAAACAAGTAGCTTTCACAATAACCAATTAAACCAAGACATTATCCATGACAAGCCATTAGCCTGGGCCACTTAAGAGCCACAATAAATCCAAACTGTTTTAAAGGCCTGCATGCACAAAGGAAGCACCTCTGGCCTGTACCCAGCCCTCTCCCAGGCTCTTGGACGATGGGATCTGCCCTGATTAGGGCCTGCAGAGAAAGGCAAGGTGGAGGGGACATGGGGAAGCCATACATCCTCACTCTGGTGTGCCCAACCCCAGAATTTCTCCCTCTGCATTGTGTTGGGGTCCGACCGCAGCTACCTCCTCCGTCTCTTGCTCCATCTCCTCCCCTTCCATGCCTGGGCAAATTTCTCTGAAGTGTCATTCTAGCAGCTACTGCTCACTGGGAGCCCCAAGGCAACAGAGTGGCATACACTCAGAGGCTTGAAGTAGCCTCTAAGAAGATGACAAGTCTCTACCCCCAGGGTCTAGGCAGAAGCTGGGTTGCAGAGCCTGGCAAAGTGGTGACTTTGTATCAAGAACTGTGGGGTGCTGGGGCTCCTCAGCAGGTCTCCTGGGCCAGTGCTCTAGGCCCTGGCCTCCCCCCCTCTGCCTGCCCTTCC